>NW_026733030.1:0-164363 GCF_028476545.2 Physella acuta | reverse complement strand
ACCGCCCCCCCCCCGAACGAAATGAAATTTATATAATTTATATAGAAAATAATACTTTTAACAGCGTCCGCCCCCCCCCCCCCCCCCCGAAAATTTCAAGTGCCCCCCCGGAGAAAAAAGTCTGGAAGAAACACTGATGTCACGAGTTTTAGTTTTGAACATTGGGTATGTTTACAAGAAAGATGTAAAACATTTATTTTTCAGTTAATTTATATTAACAATTTTAATAATATTTTACATCGCCCAACTAACAATAATCACCTCGACACTACTTTCACATTTTTAGAAGGTAATATGTTTTTAAAAAAATTTGTATGTTTTTGTATCAGTACAATAACGACATTAATACAAGTGTAGGCATACTAATATCCACTTTAATAGTATGGATATTTCGACATTCTCGCACTAAAAACCACTACGACACTAATACTAGACTGGGATAGTTACTCTAGACGTTTTTTTCTTGCTTGTTCTTTGAGGTTTTTTTAAAACACTCTATTTTAATTAGAAATTACAACAGTTTGATTGAGGAATTGAACAAAGTCTATTAAGGATGAGAGCTCTTGAACAGCTTAGAAATTTATTTGGACATAGGTTATTGAACTTCGATAAAAGAATGAAAACTAATACTTAAATATTTTTTTTAGTAAATTTCAACCTAAAAAGTAGTACATTTTGACTTTGAAAGAACTAAGTGATATTCTCAAAAACAAACAAACCATACTTTGAATCCTTAAATTTATCAGAAATCCGTGTCCAAAAAAAAAGGCTGTTGTTACCTCTCTTTAAAATTATTTCCCCTTACTGTTAAGTTATACACGTAATTTATGAATCAGGCAACAATCAACTAGAAAAACAAGTTATTAAAATGTCTAGTGACAATTTAATGGATTTAATCATGGCAGGAATCGATTGGTAAATGTTACAAGTCGCTAAGTGGTCTGGCTGCCGAGATATGGGTCAAAAACTGCATTTTTTTCGAGTTTTATTTTTGCTTTTCCGGGAAATCCAGAAAGAAATTCCGGGAATTTTTTTGGCCTATGTTATTCCTCGGAACTTGCTTAACATATTTGCTTTTGGGACTAGTCCTCGATATTGCTTCGTTGAGGAGGAGATACGACTTAAAGACGACTTAAAAGCTGCGGACACCCATCCATCCATCCATCCATCCATCCATCCATCCATCCATCCATCCATCCATCCATCCATCCATCCATCCATCCATCCATCCATCCATCCATCCATCCATCCATCCATCCATCCATCCATCCATCCATACATACATCCATACATTCCCAGATATGACGAGTTAATAATCGCAATCCCCCAGTATGGAAATTGCGCTAAAAATACACGGGGTAAAATGAATCGATGTTTAGTCTCAGCTGTCATGACATTGTTCAGAAACTAACAGTGGGATACATTTCATTGACATCTTTAAAACACAAATAATAATAAATTATGAGAAGTTTAGACTATTTCAACGGATGTTTTATCTTGATAAAGATCTTGGAGTCAGAACGCCCTTTGTAATTTTTAACTGTTAGAGCGAGATCATTCTGTTATTTTTTAAATGATTATTTGAATCCGGGTTCAAGGTATTAGAAAGTCCCTGAGTCCACCCCGCTCCGATAGGTACATAGCTCATATGAGGAAAAATAAAGGCGGCTGGGCACAGTGATGACCACACTATCCCTTCATATGCCGAGGTCTATGAAATAAACTCTATTTCATCTGCCCCATGTGTCTTGGGCACGAACAGGAAAAGATGAAGATCATGATTTTAAAAAACATAAAAACATTTTCATTGATTTATAAACATCATTTGACAATAGATTAATGGTATAATAAAATATACTTTAAACTAGCAATGGTATAATAAAGTACCATATGTTATATTTTTAGTTATTTTTAGCGTTTATTATTTTGGGGTTTATTTTAAAATTCAGTAAATTAATCATGTTGTATAAGTTTTATTTTAATATTAAATATTGTCATAAAATAACTTTTTAAGTCTATTGTGAATACTGTGAATGTAAATAATGAAGTCAGGAAATAAAAATCATTTGACATGGTATAGGGGAACTAACCAAGAAATAAATGTAACTGTTTTATTTTCTCCAGTTAGCGCCCTTTATAAATGTTACATTGGATAATGATAAGGGACGTCAAGATTTGTTGATTAAAAACCGGAGAACAATAGACCCACAAGGGGTCTACAAGAATGATGATGATGATGTTGTAGACGACCACTTTGAGTCAGGAACAAACCGGAGCCCTAACACCTCTGGTTCATTCACTAGAATGTCAGGTACAGTGTACACAGAGTTTCTTCCAGGTATCTCTTCGGTAGGGGGGGGGGGGGGGGGGGGGGGGGCAGTGTTTCTTCCAGACTTTTTTCTCCGGGGGGGCACTTGAAATCTTCGGGGGGGGGGGGGGGCGGTAAACTTTCTTCGGGGGGGGGGGGGGGGGCGGACACTGTTAAAAGTATATCTTTTCTAAATAAATGATATAAATTTCATTTCGTTCGGGGGGGGGGGGGGGGCGGTAAAAAAATTTCGGGGGGGGGGCTTTGCCCACCCCCCCCCCCCCGAAGAGATGCCTGGAAGAAACTTTGGGGGGGGGGGGGTCGGGGGGTTCTGCCCCCGAAGAAAGTCTACCCCCCCCCCCCCGAACGAGATGTAATTTATATAGTTAACATACACTTTTACGTGTCCGCCCCCCCCCCCCCCCCCCTGAAAATATCAAGTGCCCCCGGAGAAAAAAGTCTGAGTGTACACCTTATAGTTGACTTATTACTGTTGATTTAAAACTCAAAGCCCCTTGTTCTACACAGGGAGTGTATAGGACTAACGTCAAAAATCAACATATTTGTTCAGTCTTAGACTAGTTGCTGTCGCTTTAGCTTATAGTGATAAATTACTATTTATCTTTTGAAAAAAATTTTTTTTATTCATGTACAAAAGCTCTTTATTTATGTTTTTTCTTTCAATTTTTAATATAAAAAAGCCCATCAACAATCGGTTTTTGAGAAAAAATATGGGTATTTATCAGGACACAGTTTTTTTCAAACGCAAATAAAAGCTGAAAAAGTACACCTCTGTACGAAGACACGCTACGTGTTTGAACTACCTCAACTGTTTGACGAATTGTATGTAGGGGATTTACTGGGTCTGAATCCTCGTAAGTAGGATAAAAACTCCATCATGAATTGACAATCACTGGTTAAAGCTGTATCAGTATAGTTTATTTACGTATGAGAAATACACTGCGTATAACCCACGATCACGTATCGCTGGAGTTTTTTTTTTTTTTTTACTATTTTTACGCCAGTTAGCAGAAAACACGAAGCAATTTTGCAAAAAAAAAAAAAAAATACAAGTAAATAAACAAATAAACATCACTGACTAGCAGGAACGTGTGACGACTTACACGTGCAGATTAAACGTGAGTAAATTATCATCACGTGACTCGCTAATCTACCAAAACTACCCACTAATTCACTTCACCAGGGGATTATCGCTAATGTAATAAAACTTACCTCAAGCGGGGAGATAACTTTCAATCACTGTTGAGGAAAGGACGCTAAAGGGAGAGAATGCAAAAGCTTATTTTATGTTGTTTCTACAGCAACAGGTGTGCCTGTTTATCCAAAGATGTCTAATATCTGTAAATCCACTGGATAAGGTTTATCCAATAGTTTTGAATAGATATAATAAATCCACGAATATACTTTTGGAAGTGTGTAATCCGTGAATCCGTTGAAATATCTACGAAGTGAAAACCAATTTTCAAGTGATTTGAATCATTTAAAATATCTTAAAAACAGGTTGAAAATTGTGTTTTTTTTCCGGTCTTTGATCAACTTGCACACCCTCTATTCAAGAATGCCCTTAGTTTGATCGAGGTTTCAATAACACTGAGCATGATTAGGACACGTCTTAGGTTGTGGTCATTTGACTACATTACAAGCAAGAGCAACTACTGGTAACAACACAGCAACGCTGTTATTTACGACAAATGACAAAACTGTATTTTATTTTGTATGAGTAATGCATTAACAACAAGCATTCTCCACATGAACTCTCCTTCTTGCATATAATTTGCATACAATTAAATATACAGGATCATTACACTTAACCATAAAAATCCATTTTGAGTAATAAAAAAGGAGAGGGAAGGGAGGAGGGGAGAAAGCTGCAAATGGATAAAAAAACTATACTTTTTCTTTGTTAGAAAAGTATTACAAAGCGATACAATTCACGACAATTGTCACCACAAATATCCATAATCCAATAACAGGCTCCATAATCCAAAATACCACGCACTACACAATTCCGAATTCCGCTATGAAGATTCATAATCCAATACAAATAAATAATAATCCACCATAAACACATAATCCAGCCACAACAACAGCTGAAGAAATTCACATTTTTCACAAGACAAACACAATACCATTGTGAAGGATAGACGGAGCAGACGGTAGATAAACTACCAACAGTCAAGCCTATCACAGTGACCTCAGGTCGGCGAGACGTGCATGGGGTCACGTGATGGTGATATTGACAGTTGGAGATAACGGAAACAAGGTCGTTGCTGAGACAAGCTGTTTCTGAATGGAGGCGTGGACCAGTGCTAGGGGAGGCAGACACATACATTTTCTTACACCACAATTGTAAGGTTTTTTGGTACAGAGACATGCATTTTCTTATACCACAATTGTAACGCTTTTAGGTACAGAGCAGTGACGTAGTGAGGTCGGGTGTCACCCGGTGTCGGTATCTTTAGAATTCATGTCCTCAATTTCAGGGTCCTTGGGGCGTAATTTAATTAAGCTAATTTAGGTCTCTAATTGCTAGTTTTTATGATTGCATTTGAAATTGGTAGGCGAAAATAGCCTGCATGCCGAATTTCAGATCTCTAGAGCAATCAGAAGTGGGCTAATTTTCGTTGTCAATTTTAACAACAAACCCACAAACAAACAAACGCGAAGCTGAGTTAAGAAAAACGTGTTAAAAAACGACACCAAGAATCCCGAAATGTGAATATACTGAAGTTCAACATCAATTTATTTTATTTTTAACTTTAAATGTGCTTGCTGTCCCGTGTAAATTTGAAGAAAAAAAAAACGGTCTTCAATGAAAGATAAGATTTTTTTCTCAAATCATTATTTCATTTTGAAGGGTTGTAGTAGCTTATGATAAAAGTAACGTTGTAAAAAGTATTCCATTTGAATAGGTATTTTAAAAAAAAATATTTCGGATACATTTATGGAGAACACTAGTTCGAAGTTATGGCAATGCAAGAATAAATAAATAATTAATTACAAAATATTTAAAAAAAACAGCTGAACATTTAAGTCGTTAATAACTGATCTCATAAATAATACGAGAATCCAAAAATCAGCTGCTATTCATGTGTAACTTTTAAAATTTATTGCAAGACATGTCTACAGATTGACGAGTAGATGTTTTTGCTGCAACATTCGGTTCATGCCATAGAGACTCTTTACTTCTATTTTTAAAAAGACATTGGCTGCATAAAACGAATATTAAAGTGTATACATTTATACACACGATTGATATGTGTACATACATTCATTAAGGTGATATCATGCTCATAAAAAAAAATATAAAAAAAACCTGATTTTTTTTCATGATGAGTTTCTTGCACTTTTGGAAATTTTGTTTATTTTTATATTAAGAAAATAGTATCTTCAATGAGAAAAAAAAGTGTTTAAAATATTATTTGTATGACCCTATGAATTAAAAAATAATTTGTTTTTCCCAATCTTACAACCTCTCTACGAAATGTTTATACCCGTCATCATACTGTATTTGGCATCATTGGAAAGCTGGATTTCTCATGTATTTGATAATCTTAATTTCCATCATCTCGGAAACACCCAAAGTTTACAATCGCGAATTACACAGATATGGTATTTTCGTGACCTGCTTTTAGTTACTTTTTGCTGTTTTTCTCAGTTTGCCGTTTTTTAACACGAAAAATCTTATTCCTTACTTATTTATTATTTATGGTATTTACCATTGCCAAGGGAATTAATCATTCATTTTGCTCCAGATTATCAAAAATAAAACAAAACTCAATATATTTAAAAATAACAACAGGCATTTTGTTTATTATTAAAACTAACAAACTGCGGAATACGAGTTTGATTATAATTTTAAAACTGTTATACTTATTGAATTTTAGCATAAAAGTTTCACCCTGGTTTTACATTGGAAAGCTTTAGCTGAATTACTTAGTTATTTAGTACTGGTGCAAGCGTTGACTTATTGTTTGTAATTAATAGCTTGGTTGCGGACGTCTCCAAATGCCTATTTAATTTTAAAATATTGTGTTTCTTGTATATATAAAAATTTACATTCTCAACTAGAGTTAGTACATCTAGAGCAGGGGTCGGCAACCTGCGGCTCGCGAGCCGCATGCGGCTCTTTTGATATCAAGATGCGGCTCTCCAGCTCCTTGCACAAATACTAATAATCTTACTAAAAAAAAATATTTGAAATAAAACAATGTTAGTGGCTCTTTAAAACCAGGGAAATTTTGAAAAATGTAACTTTTGGCTCTTCCGCTTCAAAAGGTTGCCGACCCCTGATCTAGAGAATTATAAAACAAAAATTAATGGATCCGATGAAAAGTTCAATAAACTAAACACTAAACACTCTAATTCTGCTTTATATCCCATAACCTTTGATTTATTTAATAACGGTAACAACAATATAACGGAGGCCTGTTTTCACAGTGAACGTTTTTTAAAGACATAATTACATGTTGATAAAAAGCAATTAAATAGATAACACACAGCAGTAACATAGTATTCAACTAAACATTGAAACAAAGAAATAAAATTACATAGTTATAATACACAATGGAAAAAATGATACTATAGTAGAAGAAATTATATTGCATTGAGTCAGTTTAGAAGCTCATGAAATATTGGGTGGTTTTTTTTTTTTTTTTTGCTAGTTTAGTTTTCAATATATTTTTAGGTATATATAGTTTTATTAGGAAGATTGTTCCACAAATTAGAATCAGAGAAGACAAAGCTATCTTTTTGGGGGAAAAATTGCAAAATAAGATGGGTAAACTAAGACGACGATTTAATTTAGTGTTATAAGTAATTAGGTCTGGTTACTAGGAAGGGGATGTAATGTAGACTAAGATAGATTGGATTACCTACCTACCCACCAACCCCACCCACCCACCACCAACCAACCAACCCACCCACAAACCAAACCACCTACCCACCTACGACCAACCCATCCACCCACATGACTCAAAACAAAAACTTGCAATAAAAGCTGCATAAATAAACGTTACAATTGTCAAGTCCAACTTTTTAAAAATCAATGTCATTTTTTTTATAAATTTTTTCCCTCAATCGATCTGGTACACGCAATCGACAAACAAATCAAACGCGCCCCCCCCCCCCCCTCATTCCTGGACGGGCCGTTACCCCACACGTCTGCTCATCCGAGCAGGCCACTGCGCGAGCGGATGACGCAATCGCCGATAAGGGGCGATAACAAAGACACTCGGGACGGCTCGCCGTCCAGACATGACGACCGCAAATTTAGATAATCGTGAAGTGGTTGTCATGAAGTGGTTGTCTTAAATGTGGTTGTCTTAAAGTGGTTGTCTTAAAAGTGGTTGTCTTAAAAGTGGTTATCTTAAAAGTGGTTATCTTTTAAAGTGGTTGTTTAATAGTGATTGTCCAAAAGTGACTGTCCAAATGTGATTGTCTAAAAGTGGTTGTCTTAAAGTGGTTGTCATGAAGTGGTTCTCATGCGGAGGATGCCGTAAAGTGGTTGTCTTAACGTGGTTTTACTGAGATCAAAGGACTATGAAGCGGAAGATTCACTTTTGAAATGCGCTACACTCTCTAGGGTGATAGTTTTGTTCTTTTTCAAATATTTAAGTGTATTTTAACACTCAGTATGTTTTAATTGGACACTTGATTTAGCGACTAGCAACACCTGTAGTGGTCAGTTTTCTTTTCTACGAAATATTTAGCATATTTTGTATTTCCATGAATGCAATCTTGCAGACGTAGATGTTAGGATTTAAACATTGAATAAAAAGAATACAATTAAAATAGTAATAAACCGGGAGTGATCTCCCCTAAACTTTCTCGAATATTCTTATATAAAACAACAGGGGATGGGAACTCGGGCTATTGACATGATTTTTAATCCATTTTAAATACTTAAAGTTTTAAAAATAGAATAAAATCTCGTAGACAAAATAATTGCACGCCAAGTGAACTAGTGAACGCCAAATAAAAAAGTGCACAATAGCGCGCAATATTATTAGTACTTTAAAAATTTACATTAGTTTTTTGAGAAATCGGAAGTAGCGTAAATTACTACTTCCGGTCAACGGAAATTACTCAAAATTTAACAGAAGGTAGAGAATTAGATCTTTTACTTACATGTGAAATTTCATTTATCTATCTGAAATAGTACTCAAGTTATAGGCTTTTGAAAAATTCAAAGTAGGAAAAGTACCACTTCCGGTTATCGGAAATCGCTCAAAAGTTGATACGGATCTACGATTTTGATAAAATACTTATATATGAAATTTCATCAACCTAGCTATAACGGTACTCAAGTAATCGTGTTTACACACGGACACACACACAGACACACAGACATACGGACAGAATTGCAAAGCCCAGTTTTTCAGACTGGATTACGCATAAAACCTCTTAATTTTGATAAATCTGGATTGATAATTTTTGCCCGATTAAAATAAGTCCTCTATACTTCGGATGTGATGAAGGACTGAGGTGTAATACGGTGAAAATTGTTAAAATTTCAAGTGATTTTTGTGCACGATTACAATACTTTCTCTATACTTCGTATATACGAGAAAGTAATAAACGGGGAGTGATCTCCCCTAAACTTTCTCGAATATTCTTATATAAAATAACAGGGGATGGGAACTCGAGCTATAGACATGATTTTTTATCCATTTTAAATACTTTAAGTTTTAAAAATAGAATAAAATCTCGTAGACAAATTAATTGCACACCAAGTGAACGCCAAATAAAAAAGCGCATAATGGTGCGCAATATTATTAGTACTTTTAAAATTTACATTAGTTTTTTGAGAAATCGGAAGTAGCGTAAATTACTACTTCCAGTCAACGGAAATTACTCAAAATTTAACAGAAGGTAGAGAACTAGATCTTTTACTTACATGTGAAATTTCATTTATCGATCTGAAACAGTACTCAAGTTATAGGCTTTTGAAAAATTCAAAGTAGGAAAAGTACCACTTCCGGTTATCGGAAATCGCTCAAAAGTTGATACGGATCTACGATTTCGATAAAATACTTATATATGAAATTTCATCAACGTAGCTGTAACGGTACTCAAGTTATCGTGTTTACACACGGACAGACAGACACACAGACACACAGACACACAGACAGACACACAGACATACGGACAAGATTGCAAAATTATGTTTTTCCGTATCAGTGAGGTGTAAAACGTCGAGATTTGTAAAAATCTCGATTTTTTTTTTTTTTGCACGATTACAAGACTTTCTCTATACTTCGTATATACGAGAAAGTAAAAAAGAATGATAGGCAAGGTGTGTGATAATGCTACATTAAATGTGAGTATAACTTTGCTGTGCCTAAGAAAACAGTTTGTGTTCATAGTTTAATGAGATAATATTACACACATTTAACTAAAAAACACAGACGAATAAAAAAACACACTGATAAATGTAAATAAACACGACATAAAAAAACACACCGACATGTAAACAAACACAACGATATGTAAACAAACACACTCTCGTGTAAACAAACACACACACATGTAAACAAACACACTCACATGTAAACAAACACACCGGTACGTAAACAAACACACACATGTAAACAAACACTCTCACATGTAAACAAACACACACGTAAACAAACACACCGACATGTAAACACGCTCACATGTAAACAAACACACTGACATGTAAACAAACACGCTGACTTACCTGAAGCTCACATTTCCTGTGACATATGTACCGACACACTGAAAATAGAGTGGAGATTACAGTTAGTGCCAACATCAGACCCCCCCCCAAACAACCCACTTTGCGGCACTACAATCTCACCCCCTCCCCCCCCCCCCCACACACACATTTACACACTAACCTTACACACTCCCGCCCTACTTGGACATGCAGACCCATTTCCCACCCTACCGTCTCACTAATACCAACACTTCCACTCCCCCACCTTACCTTGATAACAAACCCTGACAAATCCACCCTCACATTTTACTTTCACAAGCAGACCCCCTGACCCCAAATCCCCATTTACCTTGACAAACTAACCCCTGCCTGACCCACACTCCCGTCTTAACTTGACAAGCAGACCCCTGACCCCTTAGTCCCCATATTTTCTTTGACACCCTTGACTCCCACCCCCCACCCTCCTGTCTTACCATGACAAACAGACCCTTGACTCCACACCCACATATTACTTGATCCCCCACCGGTCCCCTCCCCTCTCACCTTACATTGACAAGAAGACCCCTGACTACCTAGCCCCACCCTCACATTTACCTTTACCCCCTGAACCCCCACCGCCTACCCTCCCGCCTTACATTTACAAGAAGACCCCTGACTACCTAGCCACACTGTCACATTTACATTGACCCCCCTGACCCCCAACCCTCCTGCTTTACCATAACAAGAAGAGCCCTGACTCCCCACGCACATATTACTTGACCCCCCCCCCCCCCTGACCCCAACCTTGACAAGAAGACCCCTGACTACCTAGCCCCACCCTCACATTAACCTTGACCCCCCCTGACCCCCAACCTTGACAAGCAGACCCCTGACTACCTAGCCCCACCCTCACATTAACCTTTACCCCCACCCATACCTTACCTTGACAAGCAGACCCCTGACTCCCCACGCACATATTACTTGACCCCCTGACCGCGAACCTTGACAAGAAGACACCTGACTACCTAGCCCCACCCTCACATTTACATTGACCCCCCCACCCCTACCTTACCTTGACAAAACGACCCCTTACTCCCCAGCCCCACCCTCACATTAACCTTGACCCCCACCCCTACCTTACCTTGACAAGCAGACCCCTGGTTATACACCAACTGCTTGCAGACGAAACACCGGTGAGGACGCCGAAAGTGGTACAGACGAAACGAGTGACGCAGGACACGTGGTTCGGTGGGCTGAAACAAAACAAAAAATTAGGTCACTTCACAGGTGCTGTAATCAACAGGTGCTAATCAGGTCAAAAGATCAACAGTATGCGTGTTATTTGGGTCAAACTAAAGAGGTCAAAAACTGTCATCTTGTAAACAGTCACTATAAGACTTTGATAATACATGGACCCTAGTTAGAGGGCAGAATTTAGAAACATACAACAAATAAAAAAAACATTAATTAATTCTACTGAACATGCATGTTTTAATTAAGCTATCTAATGACAATTACCATAAAATAAAATAAAAAAAGCATTACATTTACAACCATAATTCGGTGTTGCTTTTAAATAAAAATTTTGTTATAAGTAGAATATAGACCCATATAGTAATAGTATTATTTTGTAGCAGTTGAGATATAGCTTTTATACACTCAAACATCGGTCGTGCTAAAGTTTAAGTGGAAATTAAGCGCCGGATTTTAAGTTGTACTGAATGCATGTAGAAAATGAGTTTTCAATAGAACTAGAATACCCGTCATCCGTTGGATAACTGTGGGTTTCGGGGGTCATCCATAAAAAAACATCACGTCTGTCACTCAGAGGCATAGCGACCCTTCCCGGCGCCCGGGGACAAACTTTTCGATTTTAACCCCCCCCCCCCAAGATTTCGATTTTCAACCCCCCCCCCCCTCAAACTTTGGATTTGCACCCCCCTCAACCTTTCAATTTATTTTTCCAAACCATTTTGGCGCCCCAACATATGTCCCCCCGCCCCCCCCCCCTTCCCCCCTCCACCTCCCCCCGCCTCCCCTTCCCCTTTCATATGCTTAGGACAAAGAAACAGATGAACTCTACTTCACCTGCCCTGTATCCTGCCAAGTTCAGATAGGCAACTTTATCATTCACATCTAAAAAAAAAAAATATTGAAAAAAAAATATCATTGACATGTTGGTCTAGAACCTGTGCCACCCACATGAGAGCGGGCTACGCTACCAACTTAGCTATTTACTCGTGACGTCACAAATGAATTTTTATACTATACTTTTGAGTCTCCGCGCATAGATCTAGTAGTAGTAACTTTCAAATTAAATTTAATCTTAAATTAGCCAAACAAAGATTTATATAAAATAATTAAGGCCTGAAATAGATTCTAGATGTATTAAGGCCTGAAATAGATTCTAGATGTAGAATTTACATTAAGTCTAGATCTAGAATTTACACTGAGTCTTGTAGTGACCTAGAATCTAGATCTAGGCTAGATCTAGGCTAGATTCATAACTTCCCTTCGACAGCTGATCTTTAGATCTAGAGAAATTTATCGTAAAACTAAATGAAAAAGACAGTTGAAAATTGATATAAGTGTTGGAACGTAATAAATACAGCAAACGGACGTATTGTTTAAGTTATAGCCGGCAGAAAATTAGCTTTGTAACGCGTTAAACTTTTGAATGGGCCACAAAGTCTATGATGAGTCCGCCATTTTTATTGAACCAAAAAGTAAACACATCAAGGGACGTCACTATCCCCACAAAGTTTATTCAAAGTATTAACATTTTTAAAAAAATACGGTTAATTTAACTATGAATAAATCAATAAATTAATTAACGTCTTTAAATAAATTTGTGATTAACAGTCTGTCTGCATTAAAAAATTATTCTCTACCTACATACTATTTTACAGCTCTCCAGATAGAGTCAAACATATCACAATAGTCGATCAGGCAAACAAACAAACAAACAAAAAAACAAACAAAAAAATAAATATTCAAACATGTAAACAAACTTGACTTTTAGTAGTATATAGATAGATAAACAACTTTCATTTTTTGAGCTATTAGAAATCGTCTTGACATTCTAAATCTGTAGTATAATAAATATTTGTAAGATAGATGTTTCTTAATTCACGAATGTATCTTTTTCATATCAAAATTGCACATATATCAACGAACAGAGCGATAATTATCATGGTTTTACTTGCTAAGTTAACAACGAAATTGTACTTAGAATGTTGAGTAATGGCCTAAGGGAAACAACCGCAACAAATATAAACGTAAAGGTAAATTATTTGAACAAGAAATACAGGCTGAAAGCTTAAGTAGGCCTACTTATTACGAAAAATGTTACATTTACGTTTTTGGGAGGGTGGAGGAAGGGGGTGGTATAGTGACGAATTGAATGACGGTTATAGTAGTTATAATTTGGAAGGGACGATAATAATCTGTACTTTGAATAGATAGCTTTACATTCAGCCCCAAGTTAAACCCATGATTGTATTCGGCTGTTTCAAATTGGAAGTTCACGTCAGTTATGATCCCGAGACCTGACAAATTTGCTGACGATGAAAACTGAAAAGGTGAGTAGAGGTAGATGTGTCTTAGATGCTGGGGAAATAATTAGATGGTGACGACTGATAGGGGGTGGGGGGGGGGGGGGTGAGGAGAAATGTCAGGGAATAAGGTCACGTGTTGGGAGAGCTGTCTTTGATTGGATGAGAAGTTTTGGAGTTGTGAGTGGGGATGGGGGGGGGGAATTGTTCTTTAAAGTTTAGACATGTTTTAATAAAAAAAATAATTGTGAGTAACGGAAGGGCTGGCGAAAGGGTAGGGGCTAGGGTGGTAGTAAGGGTGGTTGGGGTTGTGAGTTGGGTGGTGGGTAGGGTGTTAATATGAGGGTTAAGGTAAGGGTTAGGGTGGGGGTTTGGTTGGGCGTTAGTGTCGGAGTTTAGGTGTTAGTTAAAGTGGTGTTTATGGTGGGTGTTAGGGTTTGGGTAGGGGTTAGGGTTAGGGTTAGGGTGTGGGTTAGGGGAAGTGGTGGTGTTGATTTTGTAAGTTGGAGATTATTTGGAGAGTTCTGACCAACATAGTGTCAGATGTAGGGATGGTTGTTACATAGGTAGCGCTGTGACGTAAGAGGGTTGTGAAGTAAGAAGGGTTCTGATTTTAACAGTGGTTTGTGATATCATGTAGATAGGTTTCGCAGTAGGGGGTGCTGTGTGGTAGGGAGGATTGTGGGATAGGGAATTTGTAGAAAGGTAGGGTTGTACGTAGGTAGGGTTGTACGTAGGTAGGGTTGTACGTAGGTAGGGTTGTACGTAGGTAGGGTTGTACGTAGGTATGGTTGTACGTAGGTAGGGTTGTACGTAGGTAGGGTTGTACGTAGGTAGGGTTGTACGTAGGTAGGGTTGTACGTAGGTAGGGTTGTACGTAGGTAGGGTTGAAAGCATTGTTGTAATTGGGATGTTAACGATAGAGGAGAAATAGTAGGTTCATAGCAGAATTGGTTTGTAGTATGATGCGTTGGTGAGAAAATGGCTTGCTCGTCAACGGTAGCTCCTAATATGATGGTGTTGGTGTTACGGTGATGACCGATGGCAGAGATAGTAAAGATGGTTAGTGTAGAGAAAGTTAACGGAGGTCGATATGGTTGGCGGTGAAGATTGCTAATGGTAACGAAATATAAAAACCCATCAACGCTTGTGCTAATTAAGTGAGCTGGTTTGAACATTAGCGCTTTTTAACTTAATGAGCATCAGCAGCACAGATAATGTACGGACCATCTGGCATTTTAAAAAATCCAATTTTCTGGTGTCTGTGCGTGTGGTGAATTTGCCTGGACATGAAATGGAATGGCCGGCCTGCGAGGGTCTGGCATGGTCTGGTACGGTGTTGTACGGTGTGGTACGGTCTGGTACGGCGAATTCCTGCAGGGATTCTGTTCTGGTTCCTGGCCAGAGGTCTCAGGTGCGTGGGGTTATCAGGACAGGTAAATAATTGGGAGAACATTGATTTCAACGTTAAAACACGACAGGTGTCTCCTGGTTTACCTGAGGCTCGTGGCAGACCTACTGCGGTGATTGGCGGGGGTGGTCTGTGTGTGTGAGGTTGTGTGTGGCTGTGGGATGAGTGGGTATGTGAGTGTATGGTGGGTGCATTTGTGTGGTGTATATAGGTGTGTCTGGGTGGTAGGTGGGTGGTGTATCTGTGTGGTGTGTGTGAGGTTTTGTGTGGATGTGGGATGAGTGGGTATGTGAGTGTGTGGTGGGTGTATTTTTGTGTGATGTATATAGGTGTGTGTCTGGGTGGTAGGTGGGTGGTGTATGTGTGTCGTAGGTGGGTGTGTGGGTGTAGGTGGGTGTGTGGGTGTATGTGTGGTGGGGGTGTATGTGTATGACTGTGGATGGAGTTGGTCGGCCTGGTGTCTGTATGGTGGGTGGCTGTTATATATAGCTCGTCTATAAGATTTAAAACGTAAGGACACGGAGCCGAATATAACTTAAAGCTAAGCAAGCTAGAGCTCGTGGCTCATCCTACATAAAATACCGCCCCCTCCCCCCACCGCATAAAATAACGCACCCCCCCCCCCACTATAACACAAGAGAGATATCACTTAGTGCTCCTAGTCTACACTGCACGTGAGTATAGCCTAAGGGGCGACCGGCGTTAAACCATCCATTTGTTTTCACGGTGGTTTGTTTGGACTACCATGGCGCCGTTACCATAGCAACGCTAAAAACGTCTACTGAGTGGTATATTCCTTGGCAAACTTTCGCAGTGAGGTGTGCAAAAAATAACAATGAAATAGATTATTCTGGTAATGATCGTGCATTAAGACGTGTTACTTGTTCTGTCGTCATGGAGTAGGGGTCTATATGGTGTTACAATTTATCTCATACATTTGCCTCACCCACTCCCATAAATAATTGGAAAACAAATATTTCAACACTCAACAGTTTTTTTCATAAAAGTCCTCACGAAAAGTCAGACCGCCGCCGTGAAATGGTTTTACAGATTTCTACTGAATCCCCCTACCCCTACACAGAATGTGTGTTGTGTTTTATGCACTTAATTTAGTGAATCCGTGGCTTAATTTTCACATTCTAACAAGTCCTACACTTAATTTTCTCAACTTCAGTATAGAAAACTCCAAATAAAAAAACGACTAATTAAGCATTTATAGACTCTGAGAGCCAATATTACAAATATGGGTCATTATCTCTTTTTACTTAAATAAACGTGTTTTATTTCAGTTTTACTCGGGCAGATGAGGGTCGTTAGCTGGGGACAGCCACTCTTCTAGGAGAGACAACTCCAAAATCATACAACTGCTGCCTTGTAATTTTTTTTTTGTTGGACAAAGGCTATGGAAGCAAATCCAATAAGAAAAGCAGGCTGAAATCGGAGTCAATGGCCTCAATAGCGCATAACCAGTTGACACGTAATCCTTAATTGTGATGGAAGCATGGTTAAGTCGGCAAAGCTCATGGTTGATAAATTCGAAAAAAGTCTCGAGTTCAAACCCTCTGGCACATAAGGCTCGATCCCTCCCAACACTAAAAATTAAGAACGAAGAAGAAGAAGATATCAGTTTTACAATTACATGACTAAAATACGATGTATTAGTAATAGAAAAAAATTTAGTACTTAGGGAAGAAAATTTACAATCACATGGAATACAAGAATATATTTTAGTATTTAAGTTTTGTATGTATAATATATTATATATATTATGCCTTTAGTACAGGCGGTGTATACCTATAACAAGCCCCCACTTTAAATCACCCCCCCCCCATAGCCGACTCTATACACGTCTACATATGCCTGAGCACCTCACATTGTAAGGTGCCGATCACGTAGAACCGATCAAATATTTTCTATAATCCAACGCTCACTGAACCTGAAAGACAGATTCTGGGATTTAGATTAAGGGAGCGGTTAGCGGTACCCGGTATTCGGGTTAACGTCAGGGTTAAAGACGAGGCCAGAATGCACCCCGTGTGCATGAATTACGAGCGGGTGAGCGTCTCAACAGCGCGTGTTGGTCTGGAGTATTAAAACTGGTAGAATAATATAAACATGTTTTTTTTGCAGTAGAAATTGAAGATACAGAAGGAAAAAGGAACGCTGAGTTTAGAAGATTTAAAATAGGATGATGGCATAACTAAGCTGTGCAGTGTTGAGCTTCAGACTTGCGTCTGAACATTCAATTGAAGGCATGTGGTTTTACGAAAACATTGAAAAGCTGTTTCCAAAATAGATATAAAACCTGTCTAAAAATAAACGTTTGAGTTCCGGTATTATCCCCCCCCCCCCCCACCCCTCTTTCTCCATAGTTTGAACGTTTCTGTTTAACAAATGGATGCATATTTTTTAATAAGAAAAAAAGTATTTCAAAATTAATTTTCTTTTGTTTAGTCGTGATGAGTATGGAGATTGGGTGGGGGGGGGGGGAGGTTTATTTAGGTTTATAGTACTTGTACACTAGAGAGTATTTAGGTTTATAGGTTACGAACACGTCGTTTGGGGGGGGGGGTGTTTTCAAGACTTTCCATTGTGTATATCTTGAGAAATATTTTTTAGTTAAAAAAATGTTGCGAATTGTTTATACTGTTTTCGCCGAGAATTTGTTATAGAATTTAAAAGGAACTTTCACTTTGGTGCAAACATAAAGTCGAGAGGTTTGGAGAAATGGATGGGGGTGTGGGGGAGATGTAGGAGTTTGAAGGTTATAACGGATTTTAATTAAAGGATGGACCAGATTTAAAGGAAATATATCTGCAACGGTACTTTTACGCTGTTTACGTGTTTATCTAAATAAAAATAGAGCGAAAACTAAGTAAAAAAAACGCAAGAAGATGAAACCTTTATAAAGTTTTTTAATAAGATATTTTTTTCTAGCTCAGTAGAAGACAACCAACAACAAAGACGTGTAGACTATGAGTATGTCTACTACCGTAGACCAACAGCTTTTTGACCTAAAGAGTAAACAAAATACCTACATCCCAGTATAAGGGGAAGGGGGGGGGTGCCCAACAGGAAGCAGTTTTTGAAGTCCAAAACATTGTAAGAAATATATTTCTACCCCGCATCTGATATGCTAGACATTCTTTTGATCCGGAGGGCAGGCCGCGTAGTTGTGATACGCTTGTTTTCTTGCCCGTGTTTTTATGTCGGGCTTTTTGCTAGTGCAGATCTAAAGGGGAAAGTGTTGTCAGTTCTGCGCTTGTTAAGGCGTGATATACACTGTTGTGGCTTGTGAACAATAACAATGTAGTGTTAAGGTTTACCCGCCGCTTGAATTTATTTTCAGTGGCCAGTTAGGGTAGTGATAAGGGTTCGAATATGGTTAAGATAAAAAAGAAACATTAAGAGTCAACAGTTTAGTGTAGGCTATATAAGATTGTTGTATCATTTTAAATTGCTTTTTGTGGGTGTTGTCCTACATGAAACATAAGAATAATGTGAGATGGCCATGTACGCAGAGCTGCACCTTCTATGCATCATGGGTACACGCACAATTGTTTTGTTACAACCCAAATAGTAAGAACAATAAAATCGAAGTGCATCCAGTGTGAACATATATTCGATATGTTATTGTATACATGAAAGCATAGAATGGGGAGATGTATAGATCATATGTTGAGGAAAATGTGAACACGCATTACCAAGACAAGACATATTATGGAATCCACAAGGATCAAGAAAGAGAGGGAGAATTAATATCTTAGGTAGATACATTCATGAATATTATTGAAGAGTTGGAAAGAAATTGAATACATAGCAAAAGACAGAAAAGTATGGAAGGTTGTATGGAAGGATGTTGTATGATAGGATGTTACTTGAAATGATGTTGCATGCAGAACGCCTTTGGTTTACTAAGATTCAATAAAACAAACAAGAGGATCGTGGAAAATAAAAAAAAACGCAACGACGCAGCAACGATGAAACTCTAATTAAAGGGTTGATCTTTGTTTAAAAATATCTCCAAAATTATAAACTAATTAGTAAATTTCCCAAATTAAAACCAAGATGTATTATTTTTGTTATTTTACTAAAGCATCCATAAAATATAATTGCGACAGAAGGTTTTATGAAATGTTAGGGGTGTGTGGGTAACTAGTTTACTTGAAACAGCCAACAGCATAAAAACAAAAGAAAATGTATTATCTAAAGCTATCTGGCTCTGGGCACGCTCCAGTGATGTGTACTTTTATTCACCATCATGTTGAATGAAAAACTCGATACAGGACCTGTCGACTCACAAAACGACCTTGGCCTTGAGAAAAAGTGTAAACACTCGTCTCACACCCCCCTCCCTCATTGCTAGTCACGTGATATTCATCAGACAACCGCATCGTCATCGGAGATCAATGGCATTGCCATGGCATCAAACCCCCCGTTCCTCAGGTGCAAATTACGTCACAGATTTAATCGATACAGCCCAGGAAATCAGGGGACATTTGATCTTTGTAATCGATTTTAATAAAACATGTGCGATCGGTGAACCGTACTTTTTGACAACAATCAAGAAGAAGAGGCCATAGTGGAGTGTGGGCGTGACGTATAACGTGAACACAGATGTGTCCGATCAATATATATGTCATTGTGTTTATGTGTAGATCTAAAGCTGACCTAGAATAGATCAGTAGAGAATGAAATGAGGGATAGTGAAAAAAAATTAAAAAAACAAAAAGAAACTGGAATAACAGTGATATACAACGTGAAGTATTACTATAGATCTGTTTGATTTCTTTATAGTAGAGTTTTCCCAACAAGAATAAGTTTAAAAAAATAATATACTAAATAGATGTCGATAGGTCCACAAAGATTGAAATGAAATTTATATAATTTATATAGAAAATATATACTTTTAACAGTGTCCGCCCCCGCCGAAGCAAGTCTACCGCCCCCCCCCCCGAAAATTTCAAGTGCCCCCCGGAGTAAAAAGTCTGGAAGAAACACTGCTCGGGTCTATGGCTTAACCGTTCGGATCTTCACAATTGTGTATGCCCAAAGATGAAACCATATAGTTTAAATCAGTGGCGTCGCTAGTTCGGGTGTCACTCAGTGCGGTACCTCATGGTGTCACTCCCCCTCCCCCTCTTTTTATGTTTATTTTCTCTGTAAAGTTTGAAGTTGGTATCGAATTCCCCCCCCCTCCCCCCCCCCCCCCCCCCCTAGTAAAATCTTTAAAGTTTTAACATTCCATACTAATGAAGTTTATCTATAGTCGGCTATTAATACAGCTGCATGTAGCATTGTTTTCTCTAGAGTTTGCAGGTTACGTCATGTGATTCCCCCCCCCCCCCCCCCTCCCTACCTTGTCGGGATTTTCATTATGTACTTAAGATTAAAATACTTTTTAACCATTCATTGAACTGGCAAAAAACATATTTATTCTATATATCTTGTAATTTTTTTTTTGTTTTATTGTCACCCGGTGCGGTCCGCACCCCACCCCCACCTCGCGTCGCCTCTGGTTTAAATCACAGAACAGACAACAAAATATATGTTGTGTTTTTATACAAAAATATGACTTCAGTTTAAGAAAGCGATAGAGTATAGAAACGGTGATTTTTGCTGATGTCGATGTTAGAGTTAGTTTTAGAGTTAGGTTTATTTATATGGAGTCATAGTTAGTACTTAACTAAGTGCTAATGCCAGGATGACGAGTAACGCTGGTGTTAGGGTTAGGGTAAAGAAACCAGCATAATATTTGCTTCGATATTTCTCTATGAGCCGTCATAGGACGCATTAATAGACGTATTTACACCCAGTTTGGAAACACAGTATAGTGTGTAGAGTAGAAATGCGGTACTCGTAGCTCTAACAACGACTAGTTTGACTTGTCGTCTCCAATTGGACAGCAATGGATACGTCGTCTGCTAACGATTACGTAAGTGTGTACTCACGTGCCGGCGGTACAGACAGGGTAGGCATTTCAAAAATCGCCACAACCTTCCCATGGCGTTGTACAACAGCACTCACCTACCACACGCACGCGCGCGCGTGTCAAAGGGAGAATAAACTGTTGCACACTTGTTTAATTAACATACGCTACATTGGTCTCGGCCATCTGGGTTATATGTTACTACTGTGTGCAGATAGATACATCGATACTGCCTACAGTATCTGGGCATTTTAGCACTGCCCGTAAGCTGCAGATGTTAGATACTTGAAACAATGCATGTAGGCTACATATATTGGATACTAGTAGCAATGCCCGTCGCTATCGAAGTCAGGTAATAGTAACACTACCAGTAAGTTACCGACATTAGCTACTAGAAATAATGCCCGTATAGGACGGTATGGTTGAACGGTAGAGCTTATGACTTCTAATCCGAAAATCTCGAATTCAAATCCTGGTACACACAAGGTCTCAGTGTCCACCCAACACTGAAAGGTACCTGACTCAGGGAAAGTAAAGGCGGCTGGGTATAGTGCTGACCACACTATCTCTTCATATGCCGAGGTCACAGAACACTGCACTTGCCCTATGGACATTAAGATTTGCAAAGGGATCTTCACTTTAATAATACCAGTCGCTAGAGAAACTAGGTACTAGTAACACTACCCGTAACTTACCAACACTAGTTACTAGATTCTAGTAACAATGCCCGTCGCTATTTAAGTCAAATGCTAGTAACACAAACCGTAACCTATAAACACCGGTTACCAGTAACAATGTCCGTATGCTATACCGCTAGTAACTATGAATACACCATTGCTTCACACCTAAATAACACTGTACATACAATCCTTACTCAAACTATTAGTAAGACTGCAAGTTTGCAATCAAGACTAACTGGAAATAAACCGGGAGTGATCTCCCCTAAACTTTCTCGAATATTCTTATATAAAACAACAGGTGATGGGAACTCGGGCTCTAGACATGATTTTTAATACATTTTAAATACTTAAAGTTTTAAAAATAGAATAAAATCTCGTAGACAAAAGAATTGCACACCAAGTGAACGCCAAATTTAAAAAAGTGCATAATAGTGCTCAATATTATTAGTACTTTAAAAATTTACATTAGTTTTTTTGAGTAATCGGAAGTAGCGTAAATTACTACTTCCGGTCAATGGAAATTACTCAAAATTTAACAGAAGGTAGAGAATTAGATCTTATACTTACATGTGAAATTTCATTGATCTATCTGAAATAGTACTCAAGTTATAGGCTTTTGAAAAATTCAAAGTAGAAAAAGTACCACTTCCGGTTATCGGAAATCGCTCAAAAGTTGATACGGATCTACGATTTTTATAAAATACTTAAATATGAAATTTCGTAAACCTAGCTGTAACGGTACTCAAGTAATCGTGTTTACACACAGACACACACACAGACACACAGACACACAGACATACGGACAGAATTGCAAAGCCCAGTTTTTCAGACTGGATTACGCATAAAACCTCTTAATTTTGATAAATCTGGATTGATCATTTTTGCCCGATTAAAATAAGTCCTCTATACTTCGGATGTGATGAAGGACAGAGGTGTAATACGGTGAAAATTGTTAAAATTTCAAGTGATTTTTGTGCACGATTACAATACTTTCTCTATACTTCGTATATACGAGAAAGTAAAAAGAAGCAGTTGGGAAAACAATGACACGAACTCAAAAAACAAACAATAAACACGGATGAAAAAAAAAACAATACTAAAATAAAATTATAGATTTGAATACATTAATAAAGTACGGGAACGTGCTATTAATATATTGCATATTTTTTCAAACCCTAAATCATACTACTATCCCCCGTGTCCTAGATATATGTTTATCGTATACTATAACCCCCCCCCCCCCACCTAACCTTATCCAGATAACTGTTAAAAATACTTAACACATTGGAACACGTCATAAATTATCCCCACGTGACCTAGTTATTTCTATCATAACCTACGATACCCCCACCCTCCCCTACATATAAACACCCGCATACCCACAATCCCCAGGTATGCGACTCGACTGTCAGTCATCTTCCGGCATAAACAAACACATTACCTCCCCTCACACACAGCTCACTCTATTCAAAATCACATTCCACCGCAGGTGTTTAGCATCAATACAAATACTAACGGAAGGTCAAGGGGTCAGCAGGAAGGCGGTACGGGGTCAGGTCTGAAGAATTTCCCTGATACGAGTTTCATCATGTGAGGTATAAATAAATGTAAAGTTTAAAGTTTCTCAGGGGCGATAACCTTTACCATGGTTGTACAATGTTAAATGAACTTCTCGTTGGGGGGGGGGGGGGGGGGGGGAACCGATTTGATGGATGTTTGACTGTAATCCGATCAACGAGGTGAAATACGGTGTTATAATATCAGAATATAACCAAAGTTATTGTTCTACATTTGTCGTATAAGGGAAAACGTCCATTCGGGCATTTGTTGCATTCGGGAAAATGGCAGTTCAGGCAAACGGCCGGCTTTCCGTTCAAGGCATATACATTGAAATTAAATAAAACAGCTTTTTAAAAAAATAGCTTTAAGACAATACATATAGTAGACTGAATATTGATGAGCTCATTTTTAGATGATACAGGTTCAGTTAGTTTCCGAATTTTTGTTTCTGGTGAATATGGGATTTACGTAGTAGTTCGTATGTTGAAAAAGTCGGTGAAAGGGACACGGTGTAGCTGTATTTGACAATATATACCTTTTAAGAGTATGCGTTTCAAACTTGCAGGTCGTAAAATACGATTCGAAAAACTGTTAAGTGATGTACTAGTTTTCGAATTTAGTCGAATTTGTATTCAGTCACGTTCGAGTTTGTCATTATTCGAATTTGTCACATTAATATTTTATCATATTTGAATTTCTTCTTCGTTATATTGTCAGGATATTATTCCGTTACGGAGATGTTTAGTCAATGTCCACTTTACACGAGTTCGAATCCACGTTCAAGTCACTGGGAACGTCCCTGAGCCCACTTAGCTCTGATGGGTACCTGACTCACGTTAGGGAAAGAAAAGGCAGCTAGGCATAGTGCTGACCACATTATTCCTTCATATTCAGAGGTCAAGAAACAAGAACTCTTCATCGTCCGCGCAATGGATTGACAGGTCTAAGGAAAAAATCTTTACTAATTTTTTACTTTGTACTTGACGCGTGTTTCCAAAGCTCGAAAAGCGCTAAGAATGTCAGAGTTCAGAGTTCACGTGGTTATAACAGCTGTCCATGTCACGTTGTGCTATACTCCCGTTACGCAATTGGATCCCCCCCCCCACCACACACACGTCGGTAACGTGACCAGCATTCACGCCGCCCTCGTCACGATTTCCACCCTCAAAGCATCTCACACAACATCAAACTCACCTAAACCCTTTTGATTTACGACACTCCACGCATGCGCCGTCATGAAACCATCACGTGACATCCCCAAAATAGAACAGCTTCCTCTCCCCACCGTACCCCCTCCCCCTTCATTCTATTTAAAACATAAAAAAGAACAAAAATAAAAATCCGGCAGACATTCCAGTACACAATGACCCAACTGTTACCGATTTCCCGCCAACCTAAGTGTGATGACGCAAGATTACGTCAGACATGTTAGCAGATATAGGTTAGCAGAAACAGACTATCTATAGGCCTAGTTGGTTGGTCAGATAGAGGCCAATGGGCGCACAGGGCTGACCGGTCACATGGGACGGTCAGCTGACCACTGAGGCGTGGGTCAGTAGAGCGATAGGCCAGGAGTTGTTAGGTAGCGGTCAGAGACGGCCGAGGAATGTAGATAGTTAGGTAGATCATGTTTAGCTAGCGAAGGCAGAAGGTGTTAGATTGTAGAATGTAGAGAACAGTTAGTGTTAGGATTGGTCATGGGAGTGCGTAGTTAGTAGTATAGTGAACAGTTAGTAGTAGTAGGTAGCATGTGGTATGGACAGTCAGATAGAAGTAGTACAGTGTAGATCAGTTAGGTAGAAACTTGAACATATATATCATTTTAATAAAGAACAATTATAAATGAACTTGAACTGTGTGTTGTTGGATCCATTCGTTACCTCCTTCATAAAATCCCCACCCTCACAATTGGTGGAGCGCGGGTCGAGTGAGGGAAAGAACGTATATCAGCTATTCATGACGGAGTACGACTGGTGTACGGCTTTCTTCAACTCAACACAACAGCGGGTTTCTTCAACCGGAACGAGTTTGGATTAACAACACAAGGAAACAGTCAACATGTCCAAAAAGATAAGTACCTTCCAAAAATTTTTTAAACGTTTGGGTTTAGACTTGTGCTGGATATTTGGTGCCAGCGGTTTTTCTGCCTCCTTCTTGTCTGTTTCTTCAACCACACTACCCTTAAAAATGCCTCCATTGTACGAAGTGGGCACTAAAACTGAGCTTAAGTCAGGCCTAGAAGAGTCAGGTAGAATTGATAACTCGTTACTAGATATAAATGTTCAGAATACAGTCAAAGTGAAAAGCAATTCAAGAACTATTGAGGATCCAGATATTCTGGATGAATTGATTATTAGGCTTGGACAATACACGACAACAGAAAATCGAGACTGGTTATTAACTGTTAAAGAATTTGACGTAAAAACTCTAGATGATCCAGATGCTATGGAAGATTTGATCAATAGAATTGTAGATTACAAGGTATTCGGAGATCCAGATTCCTTGTTGACTGAAGAAGAATATGATGCAAAGATAGATGCCGAGTTAGCAGAGAAACAAAGAGAAGCAGAAACATATATTGCCGGACTTAAAGAAGAAACAGAAAGAATTCGTAAAGAAAGAGAAAAATTGAGAGAACTTTGCCAAGCCAAACAAGAAACGGTGCAAAGTTTAGATACAAATAAAAACAACCAGATAGCCGAACCAGCATTTTACTATTCCTACGACTCAGATTCAGATGACACGTCCAGTGAAGCAAGCGAAATACCTACTACAAAAAGTGAAACACCACATAGGCCTACACTCCAAAAACATAATACGGCAAATCACACCATTCAGATTAACTACAGTCAACAAAAACACAAGTACAGTGTCAGATGCTACTATTGTAATAGAACAGGCCACAAACAAATAAATTGCAGAATACGATATTATGATAGACGCCAACAAGATGCACAACGCAACAGACCAAAATATAGACAGATAAATAGAAAAGCTTTTATGTCATCGTTTACAGAAGCCAGTAGAAGAACAGACATATTTACATCAAAAGTCAATAACAGATACGCCACAGCAATTAGGGACACACACTGCTCAACAGTGGCAGTACGTAACACATTCGTACAACACCACCAATACACAGGCAGAACACAACGTGTTCACAGCTCAAGAGGCAGCACATATGTTTGGCCAACAGCTATAGTCACCATAGCCACACCTTCAGCGTGTAAAACAGTTGAAGCAGTTGTTTTCAAAAACGGACCATACGATATGATATTAGGCAACATTACAGGAGTGAAGCAATTTAATGTAGAATTCATGAGTCACAAGCAACAAATAAACAAGCAGCCCAGTATTCGGAACAAAGAACAAGTAGACACAAAAGTAGACGGATTGCATTTCAAAACGGACAAGTTGATAGAAAAAGTTAACGAGGTTATTGATGATCATTCTATAAAGACTACTGAGATTGGTGCAGCTGTTCTTAACTTAAGACTGCAGAACGACACACTCAGTAACAGATTGCTGAGATTAGAGAAATCAGTTAACAAGGAACCAGAGGATTATATAACAAAGAATTTGATAGCAGAAAAAGAGTACGGTTACTCCTGGTCAGCCTTAAACCAGATGACCCCAGCAACACACCTACACAAACACAATTATAGTAATCATAGACCATGTGAAAGTTCGCAACACAATTGTCCACACCGAGCCCCGCCCTATCGATCCTAGTGTGGTATATTAATGCCTGGATAGAATTTGACCCGGAACGCCCCCACGAATGATTTTGAACAACGGACTAAAGTCAAGTCGATGTTTTTTTTGTGTGAATCTAAGTAGTCGAGGAAATCGACGTGAAGTCGTACAGTCGAAGTCAGTGTAGTCAAATCTGAAGTCAATTGTGTTATTGAAGTCAGTGAAGTATAAGTCAGAACTGAAGTCAAAGAAGTTATTTGAAGTCAGTCAAGTCAGTCAATAAGTTGTTGAAGTCGTATTTGAGGTCATAGTGACGTAGTTGAAGTCATGTTGAAGTCAAAGTGAAGTCTTTGAAGTCATATTGAAGTTGTTGAAGTCAAAGTGAAGTCTTTGAAGTCATATTGAAGTTGTTGAAGTCAAAGTGAAGTCTTTGAAGTCATATTGAAGTCGTTGAAGTCAAAGTGAAGTCTTTGAAGTCATATTGAAGTCGTTGAAGTCAAGGAAAAGTCTTTGAAGTCAAAGTGAAGACGTTTAAGTCGTCGAAGTTTAAGTCGGTCAGTGAAGTCTTTTAAGTTGAATTGAAGTGAAGTCGTCGAGGTCAAGTTAGTCTTCAAAGTGAAGTTAGTCGTCAAGTTGAAGTAATTGAAGTCGTCAAAGTGGAATCAGTCGTTAAATTGAAGTCAGTCACGTTACTGAAGTCAAAGTGAAATAAGTGAAGTTACTGAAGTCAGTTAAAGTGAAATAAGTCAAGTTACTGAAGTCAAAAGTGAAGTCAGTCATTAAGTCAAGCAAGCTAGTTTAAGTCAAGTCAGAAACAGATAGTGAGAGCTGCTCCACTATATGATTACGTGTTCAAATGTTATTTGAAACGGCACGATTATTATATACACTCACATGTCTATTCTTTTTGTGAAGCTATTTCTAAGCTCTAGTAGTGTTTACGTCTATTGACTTTATTAGGCTTTACGGATTGTTGTTAGATTAGAGTGTACTGATTTTTTTTTTATTTGGTTATATGTTGTAATGTTATTTTTTTATGGTTTTTATGCCGCCAGACAAATGTTCAGCACGTATAAAATTGGGATTGAGTTTTTTTAATGGAAGGTACCTCTGTCTGAATACTTGTCTGCGCGGGCAATAAAAAGTCCACGTGAAACCATTGCTCATGGTCTCGTAATACAATTTCAGACCCACCAGCGCTATTCAGAATGAGACGAGATGAAGCAGACACTTCAAAGAATGCCGCCACCTGAAGCCCTGATTACGTTGAATTACCTGGAAAGCGAACAGCCCTGCCGAACAGCGAATTGCCCTGGTCAAGATAGCGGACGCATCGCCACCGCGTCGCCCCCGCACTGGAGTTGAATAACAGACCGCCAGCTACGTACACCTACGTCGGCACATACAAAGGGTAGACGACCCATCGTCCAAGTTCCCAGCGTCGGAACGTTACGTCATTGTTCGCCACCGCATCAGACAGCTCCAGTTCATCGCATAACCACTCTACGTGGACGTCTCAACCAGCGTTGAGATGAGATTGTTGCGTCATCACATTGACCAACGAAAGTTACGCCTACACCCGCCTCACGGGAATTTACGTCGACCAACGCCACAACCCACCCACCACAGAGGAACGCCAGCGATTACATAACACTTACACAAACACACTGCTCGCTGAGCCCGTTCAACCAGTTACACATTACCACTAAGATTGGCTCAAGGCCAGTACAGGACAACCTAGCCAGAACTGAGTTTCACATGATTGAATTCACACATACCATAACATAGACATACATTATCAAGCAGAAACACCCAACGTCAAGATACTTACACGAGAACTAGAGCAATGGCATTTTTATTCTGGAACACAGACACAAGATTTTATGTTTTTGTAAACTGTGCTGTCCCATTTTGTATTTGATTATATGATTGATGTTAGGGATAGAATAGAGTAGTAAGATAGATAGTTTGTTGATGTATTAGATTAGTAGTAGACGCTGAAAAATATAATTTGTCAGCTACAGAAAGGGAGGGAGATATGTGATGACGCAAGATTACGTCAGACATGTTAGCAGATATAGGTTAGCAGAAACAGACTATCTATAGGCCTAGTTGGTTGGTCAGATAGAGGCCAATGGGCGCACAGGGCTGACCGGTCACATGGGACGGTCAGCTGACCACTGAGGCGTGGGTCAGTAGAGCGATAGGCCAGGAGTTGTTAGGTAGCGGTCAGAGACGGCCGAGGAATGTAGATAGTTAGGTAGATCATGTTTAGCTAGCGAAGGCAGAAGGTGTTAGATTGTAGAATGTAGAGAACAGTTAGTGTTAGGATTGGTCATGGGAGTGCGTAGTTAGTAGTATAGTGAACAGTTAGTAGTAGTAGGTAGCATGTGGTATGGACAGTCAGATAGAAGTAGTACAGTGTAGATCAGTTAGGTAGAAACTTGAACATATATATCATTTTAATAAAGAACAATTATAAATGAACTTGAACTGTGTGTTGTTGGATCCATTCGTTACCTCCTTCATAAAATCCCCACCCTCACACTAAGCCCCCCTGACGTCTGCCACGCAACAAGTGACATCCCCGCACAACAAAGGGCGCCGTCTGCCGCGGCACTCTTTGCTTGTCAATCACGTGACACGATCGGCGGAGAGATTTGGCAGCGGTGATTGGGCCACTTACTCCATCAAACCATCAGACCCCTGTCACCTAGCCAGACAGATTTATCTGGAAAAGATTTTTTAGCTGGCTCGGCAAATTGGCCTGATTTGCACAAGTAGATAAGCTGATTCAACGCTCAAGTTCATTATAATACGAATTGTAGAATTAGTGATATTGGGGTTTTAAATAGAGAAACACTTCAGGCATTTCAGTTTATCTGGGTTTTATTTTTTATTTTTTTACCTCAGCATGTGGGGATTGTGTGGTCAATACTTTATTGAGCCGCATACATTTCCCTGACTGGAATCGAGTACATTTGTTTAGTGCCGGATAAATCCAGGTTTGTTATACAGACTAGAACATGTAAGTCAAGCTCAAAATATTAGAGTTCGCAATATTTGCATTACTACATGGCCCTGTCGTTCTAAATAATTATGTTTACCTATTTATAAAAGTATAATATTTAGAGAAATATATACATGCATAATTTAACATTTATGATTGAACATCCAGTGTGTGTGTGAGCACTTAAGCACGTGCGTATGTGTGTAGCACGTGAACGAAGAACCAAACTGCCAAGTGCCATCTTTTATTGGCCGCAGATCGAGTGATCAAATACAAAAGGTTGTGTCGTCACGTTGCGTCATGTCAGCTATTAAGGTCACGTGGTATATGTCTGCGGGTCACGTGTGGTTAGTTACTGAAGCACGTGATACTTATCAAGACATTCCAGCGCACGCAATTCCGGAAGTTTTTATTTATTAGGTGGTTCTCCAGAAACCCACTTAAAAGATCCTGCACAAATTATACATATATAACAGAAAAATATATATTTTGAGCCTTTCCGTGTATAGTTTTATAATATTTGTATACACAACCTCTCATGTTATACATCTTGGACCCTCGCCAGAATATGTTAACTAATTTGTAAGTGCAGTGGCATCACTAAGTCGGGTGTCAGTTTATGCATAAACGGGGGTGTCTCCCAACCCTCCTCAAAAAAATGCATTTTTTTTGTTTGGTGTCACCCTTTTCCTTACTATTTTTAGAGTACTGTGCGTTACGTTAGTGAAATGTATTGGAAGGAGCACACCGTCCGCGAGAATAGCCAAAATTACACTTTTACATTAGTTAAAATAAACCGATTCAGCCTTTTAATTAGGTACAATAAAATATAAAATTTTCGTATGTATATTGCTTTATAACCGACTAACTTTACCTTGCACTTTTAAAAACGCAAGTTACATAAATGCACGGAAATGCTATTCAAAAATGAAATATATTTCAATGTAGGCCCTACGTCAGTAAAGATTTTCAATAATGATCGATTTTGTTAAATCAATCATCTGGTGTTTTTTTTTTTACCAATCAGTTCAACGCCATCTAGAGGTGTACAACAATTAAATACAAGACCGTACAACTATTTGAGGTTGATTTCTAGTTGTTCATGTTGGTTGAATTCTGGAATGAGATAACCATGGAATTTATCTTCTCTATTTCCGTTAACAATAAATGAATCAAAACTCTAAAAGGAATAAAATGGCATTATAAAAAAAAAAAAACTTGTTTATTTTAAAAATCATTCAATGATAAAGGCGGGCTTTCAAAATATTCCTGCCGTTGCTATGGAGCACGATAATTTCGCAATCGAAAGCACACAGACGCAAATTTGCATTTTATAAAACGGGATCATGTTTTGTTTGAACGAGCAAATAGATGTTGATGTCATTTCGACCTCACGAATGGCGAGTCGTATTGATCAAATCCCCATTGTGTCGCTGTCGTTATTTCCATATGTAATATAGAATGCTGATGTCATTTGTGTCTATATTAGTGGCATTTTGTTGTGTTGACCTGATACAAATATTGTCACTATCCTTATATGTGTATGTATTAATACTATATAGGACGTCGTAGCCTAGCGGTAGAGAGCTAGACTCCTAACCCGAAAGTATCTGGTTCGAATCAAGGTTCAAGTCAGTAAAATGTCCCTTAGTTTAGTCCACCCAGCTCTAATGGGTACCTAAATTACGTTAGGGAAATTAAAGACAGCTACGCATATTGCTGACCACAGTATCACTCATATGCCGAGGTCTCTGAAACATATGAACTCTCTCCTTCCTCTACAGTGTTTCTTCCAGACTTTTTTTCTCCGGGGGGGGGGGGGGCACTTGAAATTTTCGGGGGGGGGGGAGGTAGACTTTCTTCGGGGGGGGGGGGGCGGACACTGTTAAAAGTTTATATTTTCTATATAAATTATATAAATTTCATTTCGTTCTGGGAGGGGGGGGGGGGCGGTAGAATTTTTTCGGGGGGAGGGGGGGGGGGGGGGGGCAAAGCCTTGAAGAAACTCTGTTCCTCTACCCCATTTGTCTTTGACACGAACGGGACAAGATGATGGATAATACTATAACGCGATACATAAATAATGTTATAGAGTCAAATTTAACTCAAAAAACAAAATGTCCAGTCGTATTTAACACTCTATGAATAGGAAATGTCGAATTCAACATAGAGTATTGCGCTAAGTTCGGTAACATTCATTGGACCTTGTCGGTCTCTTAAATTAAAAATCTTATATTTACCAGTACCTATAAAATTTATCAGCCCCATTTGATATCCACCAAATAGAAAAAATTTATTGAGGGTGGTTTTGATGGCTTACATACATAGACCCAATAAAAGTGTCGTTTAAAATTAAGTGACTTTATTGTACGGCAGCGTTGTACCAAAAACTAATTTCAAACAATGTAAAGTATTAAAACAAATAATACACCCAAATATTTCGTTAAGACCACATGCATTTAAATAGGGGATTTGCGAGAATCGGCCTCTCGATATAGTGTGTTTCCAGTAGTCGACTTCCGGTCAAATGGATCTCGTGTCGTATTCCAGGCCACGTGACCAGTCAGGCGCTAATCAACTCCTCCTGATATTAAATGACCGAATAGCCACTGCCCATCTGGATCACATTTCTAGAGGCTGAACGAGGCGTCTGGATATCAAAACCATTCACCAGTGTCTCATCCCAACTACATCGCGTCTAAACCAGCCCTGACTAATGAGAGATACCCATGGCTGAGGCCAATGACTCTCGCTGACCCTGACAAATTGATGACTCCCACATTAATGACTCCCACATTAATGACTCCAACAGCCCTGGCTAAGTAACGGCTCCTATGGGACTAATGACTTTTTGGCCCTAAGTTATGACTCCCGCGATCATGACTAATTAGTGACTCCCACAGCCTTGACTAATTAGCGACACCCACGGCCATGATTAATTAGTGATTCCCAAGACCGTGGCAAATTAGTGACTACCAAGACCCTGACTAATTAGTGACTCCCACGACCATGACTACTTAGTGACTCCCACGACCATGACTAATTAGTGACTCCCACGACCATGACTAATTAGTGACTCTCACGACCATGTCTAATTAGTGACTCCCAAGACCATGACTAATTAGTGACTCCCACGACCATGACTAATTAGTGACTCCCACGACCATGACTAATTAGTGACTCCCAAGACCCTGACTAATTAGTGACTCCCACGACCATGACTAATTAGTGACTCCCACAGCCCTAACTAATTAGCGACTCCAACATCTTTGACTAATTAACGACCTCACTAATTAATGTTTTTAACGACTCTGCGATACCTAGAATGTCAGCACCAGTCAGATACTATACATAATCAAGATACAGATATCTCTAGTATAATCTTACACAGTGGCATTTCTATGCACGCATCCTCCAAACCAAGGCCGTAAATTATCCCCAAACATCCAATTCGTCGACATTCTCAAAGGGAGATAACGCTCTAAACCCCGCGGTACCGAAAGAGTTACGCCGCGTTAAGACGTTAATTAAAGTTGACAGAGTGGTTGGGCGAATGATCTCATCAATTGTATACTCCGTGACTAGCACTTCCGGGTCTGAGATAACGTGTAACCGCCGTCTGACGCGGTGGTAAGAGCGCCAGATGCCGTTACGTTGAAGGACACACGAGTACTCACTCGTCAAGGTCACGGGTAGTTTCTTTTTTTTTTTTTTAAAGTGACGCTTCAGCTAGGTGGAATTTAACTACAATACGAAGCTTACGCGAGGATGATACCCCAAATAGTATAATACGAGCCGAGCCGCGGCATATCATATGCCGCTATTTAGTTGTTTTAATTTTTTCTTTTCAGTAATTCATAATTTGTGAATTCGACAGTACCAATGCTGCCACTGAAAATATTTTCTTTAAACCACTATCAGTAGGTCGTTAAAAACGATACTACCCCGACCCTCCTTTCCCCCAACCCCTACCCTACACCCCCCCACCCTCCCGTGAAAGCAGCCTCCTCTTTGTTACCTCCCCTAAGTTTAAAATCGTTTCAAACTAAATTATCTGCCCCTAATAGCCGTCACTAAACCCGGCTCTACAAATGTAAACATTTAGCGTGAACCACAGCTCACCATACCATGTAGGGGTGGGGTGGTAGGGAGCGCGCTTACAGCTTGTTTTCTAGCGTCTCCCAGAAGAGAATTATATAAATAGATAGATTCTAGCATCGTGGTATTCTATATTGCTACGAGTTTGGAATGCAGAGTTGTGATAACTATTCAACACATTCGTCAAAAAGATAACGCCGTTGACAGTGGGAGACTACGTTCTTTATAAATCTGAAGAGTCAAGTTGTGAATTTTTTTGTGGTTGTTGGGAGATTTGAGACATTTGCGTTGTTCAGCAAGTCCAGGAATTCATTCAGACATTTATCTCCGGTGAGGGGGGGGGGATAGGTACTACTTAATTCCGAGGAAGGGGGAGGGGGTTTCTTGAATCTTCCGAGTGCGGTGTGGCGGGCACTAGTTGTATAATATGTTTCTATATAAATTTTATATTTTATATTATTTTAGTACGAGGGACGAGCCTCCCCTCCTACCCTCCCCCCCCCCTTACGAAAGATGCCTATAAGAAACACAGATACTATGTCTTATATTCGCATAGCCAGGGAAAAACTGGCTTGCTGAATCGACTTGCCAATATCATGTGGGGGATCAACAGAATTGTTGGGGTCCCCGCAGTTTTAGGGGCACACAGCTACAATTAAATTATGATTTAAATATACACCAGTCAAAGACACACCAGGGTTTCTTTCAGACATTTTTCTCCGGGGAGCGCGGCACTTGAAGCTTTCAAATGGTAGACTAAAATTTCCCGAAGGGGTTGGGTGGACACTGGTAAAAAGTATTTATTTTCTAAATAAACTCTATTTCGTTAGGATAGCGATTAGGTACTTTCGGGAGTCACTGCCCCCACCTCTCCTCGCCGAAAGAAACTCTGACCCCCCCCCCCCCCAAAAAAAAAAAATCAGTGTCTGTAGCCAGCCTCCTACAACCACTTCCCTCGATAAGACTGAATCATTCACCCAACTCGTTTTCACCAAGAGATAAGCTTTGTCTTAGAGATTAAACGTAATTTTTAACAATTTAGATATATAGAACTCGACAAGTTTCCAATCAAACCTTGAACTTGGAGAAAATGTTTCTATTGTGACTAAAAAAGTGGACTTCTGTGAAAGAAAAAAACAATTATACGTGTGATCATTAAAGCTAAAAATCTGATTTCCTGACTTTTAAAATAATTACACAATTCAATCACCAGACCCGACTGCTGATCAACCCTGACCAGACTTTTACCGTAAACCTTTTAAAGCAGCAGTTTCCTTGATGTGTAGCACAGGGACAGATAACTCTACATAGGCCCGAGCTCCATGGACCCTCACCTCATTAAGTCCATGTAATCCATTCATTGATCACAGAAGTCGGGGGCAAGCAATCCGGTGAGTTGACGTCAATTAAGTTAATTAACGTCCCCATTCGTCCCTACCGTAGAGCGGTTAACGCGCGGACTAGCTTTCGTATGGTCGATCAGCGTCCACGCACGATAGTCCAATATCCACTTATGGTGGATCAGTATCCGTAGTGTGGATCAGTATCATTACGTTAGACTAGCTTCTTTATGTTAGACAAAAATTCATATAATAGACCAATATTTATATGGTCGATCAGCATCCACGTAAGATTGACCAACATCCACTTATGGTGGATCAGTATCGATGGCATGGATCGGCATCCATAAAGTGGAATAGTTTTCATATAGTGTATCACCGTCCATAATGTGAATCGGTATTCATATACGAATGACCAGGTTTCAAATGTTAAAACAAAATGGTAGACCAGCATTCTTATGGTGAAGCAATATCCATATACGAATGTCAAGTTTTCATATGGCAGTTAGTTATGCTTAATGCTTTTGGGTGGATCAAGAACCAAATTTTACGACTATCATCTATTTTGAGGACGAACATTCTTATGACGAACCAACATCTAAACATAGTTTAACCACCATCCATATCGGCCACACACTCAGGGAGCCTGTATCCAGCATAACAAGACAGGCCCTCACCTGGAATCCACAAGGTAGGAGGAAGAGAGGCAGACCAAGAAAGACCTGGAGACGTGACCTGGAAGAAGACACCAAGAAGACTGGATATAACTGGGGACAGTTGGAGAGACTAGCTCAGGACAGAGGCGCCTGGACAGCTTTTGTCAGCAGCCTATGTCCCAGGCGGGGCGACAGGCAAACCTAACCTAACCTTACCACCCTTATGGTGCTTTATCACCCACACCAGGTGAACAATCAATAATCAGCAATGAATACAAACGCCGTCGACACGAGAGTTAAATAATAATGATGGTAACGACCGACGCCCTTGACTGTACATAACTTACTTTATGCTAAGGCCTCTCCGATTCAAGAAAGGGAGGTAAACTCGACTGACATTGAGCTGATCAAACAATCCCTTTAATAAGCGGAAGTCAGTAGCCCTGAGTTATCAGTCTTGATCTTGCATGGTATCTCAATGTTAACATCAACATACGTGATGCATCTCTTTTTAACGCAAGAACAAAGTAAAAAGGTTCGGTTTACAAACTTCTAAAACAGTAATAGAATCTTCATTTTGGGTCGACGTCGCCGAGCGGTTGAGTGCTAAACTGCTAATCCGAAAGTCTCGAGTTCGAATCTCAGGCTCAAGTCTGAAGGTCGTCCCCAAACAATGACGGCTGGGCTTAGAGCTGACCACACTAGGTCAATGAAACGGGTTAACTCTACTTCATCTGCATCGTGTGTCTTGGGCACGAACGGGAAAATATGATGCGGAATCTCAATTTGAAAAAAAAAAATACATTGATCAAACCAAGCAGGTTCAATAAATAAAATTACCTGTGAAAAGTTAAAACATTTCAAAACGGAATGCCAAAGTTGTAAAAAAATTAACGGAATTTCAAAAAAAAAAAACGGAAGTCGGTGAACAGTTCCCTCCTCCTTCGGTAGACATCCGCACACGCCCGCTTTCCATTAGCATCACAGCTGCGTCAGATGAAAGACGTTCGCCCTTGCGCGTAAGATAACTTTGCGGCCTGGGATAAATAGGATAAGTGGGATAAGTGGCCTTTTGTTCCTTGCTGCCACAGACAATGTCTGGCCTGGAAATTTGCTGTCTGGTATTTTTTTTTTTTTGTGAAGTAGGGCAAAAGGTGGTGCCCCGTGGAGGCGGTGGTTGGGTAAATTTGAAACATTTCTTTAGCAGACGACGAGTGCTGGGCCACGTGTTTACGCCAGGTGACATATTCAAGGTGAGCACAGTGTTTAATGAAATACAACATTAGTAGGTTTACGGTTACACTTTAGGATTTATTAACACAATAACAGTTAAAATGTTGGTGGTATTGGGAGGGTATAGTTGGAATTTAAGTACAAGATGTTAGTAAAGGTTTTAGATAACAGGTTCAAACCGTACCTTCAAAAAGATGATTCACGTAGCAGTTCAAAGTTGTAAAAGTGAGTTTAGCTAGGGGGTTCAAGTGTAGGTGTAGGGGGTTCAAGTGTAGGTGTAAGGGGTTCAAGTGTAGGTGTAGGGGGTTCAAGTGTAGGTGTAAGGGGTTCAAGTGTAAGTGTAGGGGGTTCAAGTGTAGGTGTAGGGGGTTCAAGTGTAGGTGTAGAGGATTCAAGTGTAGGTGTAGGGGGTTCAAGTGTAGGTGTAAGGGGTTCAAGTGTAGGTGTAGGGGGTTCAAGTGTAGGTGTAAGGGGTTCAAGTGTAAGTGTAGGGGGTTCAAGTGTAGGTGTAGGGGGTTCAAGTGTAGGTGTAGGGGGTTCAAGTGTAAGTGTAGGGGGTTCAAGTGTAGGTGTAGGGGGTTCAAGTGTAGGTGTAGAGGATTCAAGTGTAGGTGTAGGGGGTTCAAGTGTAGGTGTAAGGGGTTCAAGTGTAGGTGTAGGGGGTTCAAGTGTAGGTGTAAGGGGTTCAAGTGTAAGTGTAGGGGGTTCAAGTGTAGGTGTAAGGGGTTCAAGTGTAAGTGTAGGGGGTTCAAGTGTAGGTGTAGGGGGTTCAAGTGTAGGTGTAGGGGGTTCAAGTATAGGCGTAGGGGTTCACCAAAGCGGGTACAAGTAAACAATTAAAGTATCAGATTTAAAGTGTGTACTACTAGTTTGTTTAAAAAAATATTAACAACACGGATTAAGAAAAGCGTTTAATTGGGATTCATTTTTTTTTTCGAATGCCAGTTTTCATAAACCAGGTTGAAGACTGTTATACGATCCTGGTCTTAAGTGAAGACCCCTCCACCTCCTCAACACGATAATATATGTGTGTGTGTCTGTGTGTATTTCAAATGACTGGAATATGTAACAGAAAATTCAACTTCAACCCCTATGAGGGTGAGGTATGGACTGAGGCTCAATACTAAGCGTTTGTAAATCAGTGTAACATTTCAATGCAACTTAAGTGCCTTAGAATATTATGCATCTGTATTTTTACTGCAGCAATACCACCCCCTCACCCCACCACCACCCCAGATACACCTTACAATCGAAGCACTAGGTTTCTACCGTTTCAGGTTGCACACAAAAACATTTTCAAGCTGCTACGTCGTTTCTATAATTTTGACGTTGGTTAAAAAAAAATTGTTTCTTTGGTTTGTATGTTTAGCTTTGTGTGTAACATGTGTAATATAAAACAAAGGGAGGGAACAATGTGTAAAAATGAAATATCAAATCGAACAACCAGCATTAAAGTAAGCAATCTGCTTCCTTTCATCTATTGTTTCTTTTTATTAAATACATAATTTAAAGGATTGCAAACAGTTACATTTGCAAAAAGTAAATAAAGAAATATTTAAATTAAAGAAGAAGATTATTCAGGAGGCGAACAATAAATTGTATACTTTCAAAAAACTATAAAATGTAAACATTTTAATTAACATTATACTGCTTCTATCTTGAAAGCACAACCATATATAGTTTTACGGACCTTAAACAAAAAAAAAAAAAAAAAATGGACCTTAAACAAAAACCACAACCTTAGCCATAACAGATTAACATTAGAATTAACCCTAACACCAAACATCTAACCCTTCTCCTAACTTCCGCGAGATTAAAAAAAAAAAAATTAAAATGTGCGTCACTAAATACACCATTAATGTTAATTTAGTTAATTAGAAGATAATATACTAACCGGATATCTCAACATTGTTATAAAATTACTAGATATCTAGATCTAGATCTATTAAGCCTGAGAAATAATAATCTAACTTTGAATCAAACTGCACAGATACAGTACGAATTCTGAATGAAGATAGAGCCGGACTAGATCTATATTTACCAGCATACACTTGTGCTTGTAAAAACAGATTTGGAAACACACAAACAAAAAGTAACGGAAGACTACACAAAGCAGTAGCCAACAGGTTAACAGAAAGTGATGGAACACTACACAAAGAACTAGCCATCACTTAGCCAGTGACCAGCCGTCTAGACGGAAACAACATTGAACAAGACACGGTCTGGGCCCGTCCATTCTGTTGTGTGATGTCACCAGGTGTTGTCTGACGCCTCGAGAAACGAGTGGGCCCTCGTGTTGACACCAGACTCCAGATGGCCTGACATGTTGTGGTGAGGGTAGTACAGTGTTTCGTGTGTCACGTGATAGGTGAGCTAGATGGACCGATTAACACTGAGCGCCGCTCATTTAAAAAAAAAATATCTTGGCGTACTTCAATAATGAACTATTCCAACACATGGAGTGTTGCGTTTCTATTAAAAACTATTATGATGTAAACTAATCCTAAAGATTATTTTTCGTACCGAAATCCGTTAACACCATAAAATTTGAATGTTAGGGGTGTTGGCGAACATTTAAATTCTAAACTTTGTTTACGCTAACCCAAACCCTTGCACTGACTTTAATTATTGACAATACTGGTACCTGTTAGTGTTGGTATTATTTTTTTGTAAATACAAGGGAGACAAACCCAGGATTATAATCCTAATCATGGTACTAACATGGGGCATACCCTTATCAATACTGACAATAACACTGAATACGACCCGGCTGTATGACTAAGATTAGCATTATTATAACAAAAAATACAATGGTTCCCTTTTAATTTTGTTACCTTGATTCGACCGAAGCTAAAGATGGTCTTCCACACTCCCTTCTTCTCTTTCTTCTTTTGATCACTGCTATTCGCTTTGGCCGCTTTCTTCTCGCTTTTTGAGGCGCTATATTTAGATCCGCTCGTGCAGCATAATTCCATACTAAGCTACATTCAGGGGCAGACAACTGTATGCAATTTCACAGGTATGAATTGTCTCTCCTGTGTAAATCTACATCCACTGGTTTCAATTAACGAATACTTTTTAATCCGAATATAGAAATAATTATGTATCCTCAAATTGAAATATTTCGGTAACTTTGGATATGATCCTTCTGAATTTGAAAACAAATATAATCCATACAGTTCAGAAATAAACACAACAAAAATCATACACACTATTGTTTAGTAAGTCTTGTATTCGCAACACTAAACTTAAAGTGTGTTAACGTTATTCAACGTTAAAGTTTAAAAAAATATATTTCCACGATATCCGGACACACAATAGTGTACGCTATAGTAGTAGCTAGAAGTGCTGATTCATGAGTAATCCTCAAACGATTGGTCCTGGCGATGGTTGAGTTAATCCTCAACATGTAAACACGGGTCACGTGACCTTATACGGTAGCCACGTGACAGGTCGTGTGTGAATGCTTTTTTTTTTCTTTGCAAAACACACATGCACACACGCGCGATTAAGCTGTGTGTTTCGGGGTGAGTTATAAACGTTGATGATAGTAAACGATGAGCAAGAAATCTGAGGTAGAAGTGGTAAATATAGCTGCAGCTAGATAGGGCCTAGTGCTTTAACACTAAGGGTATATATTGCTGCAGCTATACACGGCATAAATAAAATATGCTGTGTCCAAATATCTTGTGTTAAAGAAATATTGCTGCAGCTGCACAAAGCTTAGATACCGTGTGATGATATTGCTGTAGCTATACACAGCGTGTTGATAAATTTCTGCAGCTATACACAGATTAAATAACATATGCTGAAATTGCTGTACCTTTTCATAAATAGCATCAAGATGTATTACTGCAGCTATGCACAAGTGAGGTAGGTAAAACTGGAAATATTCTCAAAAAAACTTAATTGGTCCTCATTAAATAAATAGCCACGCTTTGTTATTGAGTGTGAAATTCATAACATACTAAGCCTATAGTTATAATCCAACTCTCCTTGTAATCCAACTATCGTAACAATCCAACTCACGTTATAATCCAGCTCTAGTTATAATCCAACTTGTTATAATCCAATTCTCCCACAATAACGAAATTTCACGGGAGGATGTGAAAACAAGGGGAAGATAATCCAAACAGCAAAGAACAGATAATCCTCGTGAAAATGACGAAATCGTAAAACAAGAGATAAATCCCAGATGAAAAGAAGAAATGTTCAAGGACAAATCTTCTTTTCAAATCGAAAAATGGGATAAAACTCGAGTATCCTTAAAACAAAAACAAAAATTCAGTGAGTATATTTTTCCCGTTGAATTCACACAGCAAACGATAAAAATATCAGACGACACACGCGACTGAAATGAACACACACTGCAGCAGATTGGCCTAGAGTCCCGAGGTCTGTTACTTATTGAAAGACTTCTCGTCCCCGTGAGAAACTGGGTTTATGAGTTCAGTTCGTATAGAGTTACCGGTCCTGGCTATATTAAACAATAGTTGAGTGAATTGATTTGCCGTAAAAAAAAAAAAAACACTACACACTGAGTTGCCGTTCTTGGTTGGTTTAAACAATGTAATTTTATAAACGTGAAAAAAAAAACCACACCGAGTTACCGATCCTGAATTAAACAATGGTTGAATGAATCAATCGGACGAATGAAAAAAAAAGCAACACTATATGAGTTGAGGTACCGCTATGTGCTGTATTAAGCAATTATACGAGTGAATGTATTCCAAGTTAACACATACCTATTATATTGCTGATCTGGTTAAACAATAGTCAGCTTTGCTAGGATCACTACACGTACAACGGTTTAGAACTATTTATATAGGAACTAACCCTAACCACAAACATATTGTGATAGGTTTTTAAAGTTACGTGTGATTTAGAATGTGAACTGCTAGGTAACATGTTTGATCCTGTAACATTCTATATATTTATAGACTATATAGACTAACCCACCCGAATCTCCCCATCTATATCCAAGCCACATTCACCATATACACAATATATATATATATATATATATATATATATATATATATATATATATATATATATACCTGTCGCGGACACCTAGATATATCACTGATGCTACTCACTGTGACATACTCGATTAGAAATGCGCGTGGAATCGTTTACGGTAATACAATGTAGAGCACACTATAAATAGAACATGTACTATTCCCCACATCCGAGAAGGATGCGTTGTTTAGAAATACATCATCACGTGTTTTTATTTTTAGTATTCACTATGACAATAGTTAATTTATTATTTATTTATAAAGTTACCAATTATAGACGAGAAGCTTCTTTTCCCTGTTAAACAAGTTATCAAAACATGAAAGGTATAATTATAAGCGCTAATGAGTTAGGTGGGTAATTTCCCAATCATTTTTCAGCTGTTAATAAGAGAAATAAAATAAACAGAGGTTCTAAATTAAAATAGTAAGCTAGCTAATTATCTTTTTTTAATAACCTTAATAAATGTTCTAAAACAGTAGCTGTGGAATAACTCCTTCACGGACAGTGGTTGAAACCTTTACCACACAACTTTTTTTTAAACTTAATTATGTAAATGGGAAGTAACTTCATAAATGTATTTCATTAAATACAATGTTCCGGCCGTCTAAAAAAAAAACAACAATAGTAATCGAAAGCACATACGCAGTAACCCGCGGTAGGAAAATAAAAACCTACACACCAACACATGAGCCACGCAACACACCAACAATCAAGCACACACACACACACACACACACACACACACACATAAACAACAGTAAGACGACAGCACCACAATGGAACCCCAGTGCGTGTCATGAAGATTAAGGGGAGATAACGCCCATTGGCTCCGTTTGGAAGGGGTTGGGGGGTGGGGGAGGGGGGATAGGATTAGTGGGAAATCAACAAAACAAAACATGTGTTTAGTATTGAGCGGATGTCAAGCAAAGTGAACTCTGCTAGCGTGAATAAATAATAGCAGGATATGATAGATTGTATCCCGTGAGGTTTGCTCATGAAATGGTCAAATATGAAAGGTGTCACGGGAGTGTTTGTGTGTGTGTGGGGGGGGGGGAGTGGGTGGTGGTAGTTGTGTGGTTGTGTAAGGGAGGGGGCGCCTGAGTTTTCACTGTAATTTTCAAATAAAATAAAATCGTGTTCATAACAGGATAAGTCGCAGAAAAGATGTACATTTGAAAATAAAATGTTATGCAACGTTTGTCTTTGTGCCCAATAGAACAATCTGACATTTAAGAAAAATAGAAAAAAAAATTAAAATAAAACGGTAGGAAAATAGTATTGAGAGAAAGAGATCACAAGGAAACAACTATGATCTTTAAACTTTGTTATTTAAAGCAAAACGGTAAAACCCTCAGACACAATCGGGTTTTCCCGCGAGTGCATCACGTGAAATGGGTTTATTTTCTGTTTTTTCGGGAGATCCATTGAATTGTTCTGTAAGGACGTGCAGAGAGAAGGGTGTCCGTTATAGACAGACTCTAGGATATAAATACACATGTTTACAAAAACACGAGGTTATTATTTGAATCAATATAACAGCCATGTATGAGGAGTTGGTGGGTATTTTAACGACACGGAGGGGGGGGGGGGGGGGGGGGTGAGTATTTTAACGACATGGAGAGGAGGGAGGGGGTATTTTAACGAGGGTAGGTGGTTAATTATATGGTGTGTGTGTGTATGGGGGAGGTGGTAATTGGGATTTTAAGAAATTGAGGTAGGTGAGTATTTTAAAGACTAGGTGAGTATTTTAAAGACATGGTGTGTGTGTGTTTGGGGGGGGGGGGGTAGGGGGGTATTTTAACGCCATGTGGTTAGTTGGGTTATTAAATGGTGTATGTAATGGGGGGAGGGGAGGTGGGTATTTTAAAGACGGGAGTAGGTGAGGTGGGTAGACGTGCCTCCCCTCCCCCTTTTTATTTTTGTTTAATATCTTTACAATGAAATGGAGTTTCCGGTTTTCTAACACAAAGCAACTTCTATTATATTTCTGGCGAAAGGGTTTTCGATACAAGATTCTTAACATCAGTTTTAACAATACAGTAGAAAAAAATATTCCTCTTTAGACCTAGCGATGCGTTGGGCAGAGGGTGTAGTTTTTCTTAACCTCGGAATATGAAGGGCTGGTGTGGTCAGCAATAAACCCAGTTGTCTTTATTGTCCCCAACGTAAGTCATGTACCCATCAAAACTGCAGTGCGAACCGAGATGTTCGGACGAACAGTAAGCGCTCTACCATTCCACCATGCCTAGTTGTAACAATATTTTATATGGTTTTGCCTTTGGACAAAGAGCATTCGGGAAAGTGTTTTTCAAGCATTTGTTGTACACCGCGCTGAAGAACGATAAAACAAAAAAAGATGGTCGCTAATATCAATGACAGAACAGTTCAATAGCCGGTTTACTTGATGATTGTAGGTATATGATAGCAGGCTGTGATCCAAGTCTAGTAAAAAAAAACCCTATGCCAGCGTGTAAGTGAGACGACCTTTGTGTAAACTCGCTACACGTCGACACGAAGTAAACGTTACAATCGTGTTCACAGTTCGATCAAAATGCAAATTAGAGCACCTGGTGATGATGGATACAAAGGTAAAATTCACGCGTGAGTGATTAATTACCATTACAATTAGCATTTTTATGAACCGCGTGGTTCTCGTGCATATGGTTATTAAACGATCTGTTGTTTCAGTATGGTGGGGTGAAATGGGGGGAAACTTTTAAACAGCGGTTTTTTTTAACGTGTGCGTGAATGCGTTTGGTGCTGCACCGTGTTGCACAACTTGACATGAAAGAGACTCGGCGTCAGTGTGTGCACACTACATTTACACCTTGTGTATGCCATTAATGCTTCGGGCAGAAAAAGACCACGTCTTAACTGTGTATGTATTATACCAACAAGCGTGCGTTTTTGTTTTGTTTATAAAGTTACAAGTAAGCTTTAACTATGCTTGTCTTCATTTGTGGAGAGAAAAGCAGGCCTTTAGAAAAAGAAAAAAGCAATTCGAAAAAGCAACATGAATAGAAGTAGAAATAGAAGTAGGGTAATATACCAACAATGTTCTAAGGAGATTGATATGTTACCAACCTCTTATATATTTAAATATTCGTTTTACGTTTAGAAAAAAAAAGAAGCTATCTAAACGTAATACGCCAAGTAATTATAATATTCTATTAAGGCCGAACCCGCCATGTGAATCAGTGGAAGCCATATTAGACCTTTCAACTGCCCCCACCGTCCATCCCACCCACATTTCTTCCCCTAGTCAAGCTTACACCAGGTCCTCTTATCCAATCTTTACCATAACCGTAACACCGAAAGAAATAAGAAACTTGGTAACGCAGTTACCCTCCCTGCCCTAGTTGTAAAAAATCATCGACTGGACATAATTTAGATTGAGCCTAAAGAAATGTTCAGCTTCATCGCCAACAAATTTCTCATGCGCCATTTGGGTTTCAGCGTTGCGCACTTTGACAACACTCGTCCTTGACCGTGTGATTTGGGCAGACACAAATCTGCCCCCCCCCCCCCCCCCCCCGCAACTGGAACCCGACAAACCGCGGGCGGCACCACCCTGCCAATCATTATCAACAGTCCACACCAGTCTATGAATAGGACGTGACGTCATCGGCATCATTCCCAGGGTTCTCTGATGTAAAACGCGATGGGGGTTTGTACTGTAAAACCTTTCAAATTTTCAGCCCGCCGCATGAATTACGTCATGGCTGTGTCCCACTGAGTTCTTTATCACCCGATATTTTCAGTAAAAGTTCTTTTAACATTTCTTCAATTAGAGCCAATAATTTGGGAAAACAAAAATTCAAATTTTATTTTCACACGTTGTAATTTTAAGTTGAGAACAATTTTGAAAATTTAAAAAAAATACTTTTATAAAAAAAAAATTACTTGAACGTACGCCGGCAGGCCGAATAGAAGATGATATAGCCAAAAACTTTACTATAGCGCTTAACGTAACAAAACTCCCTATCGATCCAGATCTTATTCGATATCTGAACACCAACAGAGATCCTAGACGTTCTATGAGAACAAACCTCGAGTTCGGGTCCCTGGCTCAAATGTGTTGAACGTCCCTGAGTCCACCCAGCTCTGACGGGTACCTAACTTAGTTATGGAAACCATGGCTAAGTATGATGTTCGTGCCCAAGACCTATGAAGGGATAGTGTGGTCAGCTATATGCCCAGCCGCCTTTTCTTCCCTAACGTGAGACAGGTACCCATCAGAGCTGGGTGAACTCAGGGACCGACACCTCCATCCCCCTGTATACTGCAGTCATTGAAACAGACGAACTCTACTTCACATACCCTATGTGTCTTCTGCACGAACGGGAGAAGACGATGATGATAACACATATAAGAATACTCAGGTGTTTAAATGGAACACCTATCAGATAACCTTGAAATACTCAACCCCTCCCCCTCCCCCATATCCATCCTACAAACCTTTTCTCCATCGCGTTGAGTATAAGGAAAATGATTAAAAAACAAAGCGCATTGTAATTTTAAAAAAAAATCATGTTAACGCTTATGAGTTCAACAACTATTTAAGTCTTTACCAGCTGCTATAATTAAACACCGGAAAAATCCCATTAATAATGACTGTGTTTAAAGTTTTAATCTTACAAGCAACCACGTCTGTTTAATTACGTAAAACTTTGATTGTGCTAATTAGTTGTCAAGGTTGATTTAGTCTGCTTTAAAAACATCAGGGAAATCTGGCCAATGTTGCTCAGGTACGCCAGAATTTAGCAGGGTTCGCCCAGGTGGGATCTTAACGTAGCTTAATCAAGTAGAATTTAACAATATATTTAGTTACTTGATTCAGTTTCTTATTGAAGGTGAATTGGGGGGGGGGTGTCTTTTTTGGAGTAAAAAAAAAACAACAACTTGCGTGCAAATATTTCTCTCATTTATAGGGTGTGACATTTTTCCGATAATTTTACTCAGGGCACTTGAAACTTCCGGGGTTATGAGGGGGGGTGGGGAGGCACTTGAAATTAGAGGGGGGGGGGGCAGTTGAAATTACCGAGGAGGTCGGTGGTTAAAATAACTATTTTTCCCATACCAATCACATATTTTTTTCTATTTGTCCCCGGGGGATGGGTAGGGGAGTTAGACGTTGTCTGGGGTTGGAGGTAAGGCACTGCTAATATTTCGATTTTGTTTCTTTACATTGCATACATGTTTTTAATTTTTTTAAAAATATATTTTTTTACTTTTTTTATCTAAATAACACGTCTTTATCTAAATGACGGTAACCAAAGCTATTCGCTACATGAAGCTTGAGTTTATTAAAAAATTGAATCTTAAATTAAGAAAAATATAATTAAGCTCTCGTCAAACGAATAATTAATGGTTTCAGCGGCATCATTGTAGCAATTAGGTAAAGGTTTTCAAGCCGTCTGTTTAGAAACCCGATCATAACGATCACGAGGTAATAGAAATTAGAGACTAATTAGCAAAAACTCATTTCCGTCATTAACATTAAGTACCGTTTTTATTCATTAAAATAAAATATATGATAGTATATGGAAAACTTAAAATGCATTTTTTTTTTAAATTACAAAAGTTATCGGATGTCAACAATTATCACACAAATAAATAGTTTTTTTTTTTTTAAAGCAGATTTTTTGTTTTTTCTCTCTCAAACAAAGCAGATACGTGTAGTTTCTGGCACATACAGGGAACATCTAAAGCTATTGTTTTCAAATTTCTCGATAGAGAAGAAGCGAGGTTTAAGCACAATATCAGTTTTACTTTCAATGCTACTTTCTGTAGGCTACTTCCCATGTTATGAATTTTATTATACCAGGGGAGACAACAAGTTACTATATTCTTTAAATAAAGAGAAATACAATAGTTATATAATAAATAACACTTAAATCATTGTTTGTTAATGTAGATGTAGCTATTTTTGTTACCGTTTTGCATATATCTTGTCTAAACTTTATAGGATAGAGAATTTTGACTTATTGAAAGACACTTGTTTTTTTTAGAAACCATTACCTATATTAAAACATAATTTGAAAACCTTAGAATTTTATCATTTATAAATGTTGTAGCGGCTTTAATTATCTCATCATCAAATTTTATGGTTACCATTTTTAAAAAAAATTATATCATGAAAACCACACAATTTTACAATGCCTGGAACAAAGGATGATGTTGCTGTTGAGTCAGAAACAAAAGAGACCACAGAGCGAATTGTAGCAAAGACAGTTGAAGATGTGAAAGGCAAAGCTGATGAGGCTGATGCTGAAGCAGAAGAACAAACAGAAGAAAACACAAAAACAGAAGATTCAGAAGAAAATACAAATGAAAATGCTAGCTCAGAAGAGACAGAATCAAAAACAGAAGAAACAACAACAGAAAAGCGATCTGTAGATGAAAAAGAAAGTGAAGATGCAGAAGATGAAAGTCCGAAGAAAAAGGCAAAGACAGACTCAAATGAATCATCGAATGGCACCACAGAAACAACTGAATCTGCTTAGTTCTATTATATATATATAATTTTTTTTTTCCTTTTCATTTTGAACTTAATCACAAACTTGTAAAAATGTGTTTATCATCATGTTCAGGAGAAAACTGAGATATTTATAGTCAGGTGGTACACTTCATAATGGTTCTCATCATTTGTACTGTTCTTGTAATAAACATCTTAATGTAAAAAAATATATATATAAACCAAGCTGCTTATAATAACTTATATAGTTATATTTATCTCTAATCCCAAATTTAGTTCAGCTATAGTTGTAAAGCACATACCCCTCAAAAAACAAACAACCCTTCTATTTAACAGAGCGCCGAATCACCATTTAAATACACATTTGCATTTTCAGGTTTAAAAATAAAATTGTAATTAGACGTTTTGTATTATGAATAAGTAAACCTTCTTAAATTAATAAAAATACATGTCAGAAAGAAGTACTACTATTGTAAATGTGTATCAGTCCTCACAAGCCGATTATGAAAACTGTAATACTAAAGCGAATAAGGCAAGGCAAACTGACGTTATAAATTATATGTCAGAGACCAAAAAATAAAAGTGTATCCACAAAAAGGTCACGTGATTCGAGGTAACTAATTTTAGTTTACATGCCATCAATGGAAAATTGTATTCTACCCCCACAATTATTTCATCTCTACTGCAGCGAACAACGAGGCGGGAGAAAAACGGATACTGTAAAATTGTTATTTTCATGGAAAAACAAACTTTGTACACAATTCTATGCATTGTAATATTTAAAAAAAAATTGTTCGGATAATACACAACTCATGTTAGCCCAAGTCTCTTCCAGTAAAAGTACTCAAAAATAAAACCTTTGACTCATAATGTGCGCCTTTATAATAGCAAAACTCCATGTACCAGTTGTTTCGATCGTCGCCTTAAACAACTAAATTTTTCTGTTTTAATTCATAATTTATATTTATTTCGTAAAATTTAAATTTTTGATGTGTAGTTCAAAATTTTAAACAAACATAATTATACACAGTAATCTATCAGATATCGCGGACGGACAAAAAACCGACTGCGATATTTGAAAATCGCGAAGTAGTGCTACCCTCTCATTTTTAACAACATACATTTAAGCAGTATTTATAATATTAATACTTGTTTACGAAACCATGTAAGTGAATATGTTATCATACCATATCATCGTGATCATGGCTTTACTGGTGGATTAAGAGGGCAGAGGACGTTTAGGAGCCATTTTTAAGGGTGACATTTTTTTAAATCCGCGATGTACTGATGCCTCGATAATTGAACCGCTAAGTAGCGAGGGATTATTGTAAATACATTTTATAGAACGTGATAATTGGGGTGTGTGGAAAATTTGAGGTTTCCTTCCTAACGAGACAAAGTGATACGATTTTGAGAACCGCTGATTTTATACAAAATGTAGACAAATAAAACATATTTTATAACGCAAGCTAAAATGACAAAAATAAAGACAAAAACTTTTAAGCTTGGCCGGTTTCCCAACATACCAAGCGAAAATCAACCGACAGATAAAGGAACTCTCAGGAAAAGAGAAAAGTATGTAAGCCATAAAGAGACACTGTCAATTGTAAGCGAAGCACTAGCAGTCGGAATGTCAATGGATCCATTTTGGAGAAATCGCCCCAACTCAGAGTACATTGGAGAAGAGATGTGGTTGGGTACATGATTGTAGGAAAAAAAGTCACAGGAAAAAAGGTCACAAATATACATTTACATGGAATGTGTTAATACTTTTATCTATTAAATATTCAGAGAGTGCAAATTAACTTAGGATTAATTAATTGTAATGTAATATGTGCAGGTTGTATACGCATAGTAATTTTTATAATTCATCTAAAATTATTTAATATGAAGTGTTTGATTGTAATTATGTTAAACATAATATTAATAGCATTTAATAAAATGCTCCAAATTCCGCGGTTATCATCTTGTTTTTTTTAAATACCATTGACTTACTGCCATCAATAATTATGCTTAGCTAAACATACACAATTTTACAATTCTTAACAAATAAATCAAAATATTTCTAAAAAGATTATTGTGACTTTTTTTTTTCTGTGACTTTATTTCTGTGACTTTTTTTCCGATTAATTTTTTTTGTATTGTGACTTTTTTTCTGTGACTTTTGTACCTAGCAAAAACTGTGACTTTTTTCTGTGTTTTTTTTTCCTGTGACTTTTTTCCCGCTCACCGGGTACATATGCCCCACAATGGGTCCAGGTAAATAGTGAATAATTAAAATGAAACGACTTCGGAATTCTAAACCTACCCTCGCCCGCTTTCCACATTGCAAATCTTCATGTAAAATAAAATAAAACTTCCCAACTCTACGATTTTTCATAATTAATTTCGAAGCGTCAAATATTGACACTCCATAAAGCTAAAAACGTGGGATAGAATCAAATAGCAGTTGTTTGCCGTGCAGGATTCTATTTGCGTCCTGACTTGGAGCCTTGGCATCAATTGGCTAAATACAAACAACCAGCCGTGTTACTTTAGACGGCGACTTGACGCCCTGTTGCTCGTCCCTCCGTCTATCACCCTCGGGCGCCTCAACGGTTACTCAACACTTGAACAATGGCGCCCCCGCGAGATAGGTCACGTGATTGTGTGTTTATGGCGTTCACAGGTGCGCAGTTTTTGTTTATGTTTTGATTGATAGAAGTTTGCCTTCACAATAATAAAAAGGACGCGATAAATGATGACGCGGTACTCATAAAAATAATGTAGTGTCTCCTTGAGAAAACGAGACAAAAATAACCACACAATATTTGAACGAGCGGGTCGATTTTTTAATCGCACTGAGGTACGCCGACCTAGAATTTAGGGTCATTTTTTGTGCGTTATTTTTTCCCCTTACATTTACCTGTAGTTGTTGTGTGTTCAAGGTTACGTAAATACGTAACAATTCTATACAGCCGGTAAAAAGGTGCGAAGTCATTGAATGGCGCTATTTGGATTTTCTTTTGGGGGAAATTTCCGTCGTTAATCCGTGGGGAGGATTAAATAAGGAGTTTCACAGACTTCTGAGACCGTGTTCTTAAAGGTAGGCGTAATTTGCCATACGGCGAAATGACAAGGTGCTAATGCGGGGCGCCCCACACCCTACACACACACGCACCCTTTACCTTCCTGCCATTACAGCTATACTCGGTGTTTCTTTCAGACATTTTATTCATGGGGGGGGGGGTTGGTTTATGAGTACTCGGGGTTAATATAAGGTATACATTTTGTATATAAATTATAATTTTTTTTATTTCGTTCAAGGGGGGGGGGGGGGGGGGGATATGGATTGTGCTTTGGGGGTGGAGGACGGGACTGTCTCTTCCCCCCCCCCCCCCCACTCACGCACCAAGACCACAGGAGAGATACCTTGAAAGAAATTCTTGTTATACACAAACCATGTTAGGGTTAGATTTTTTGTCACTTTAATGTAGAGTCAGGGATAATGATGTGGTCGAGATTTGGGTCGGGATGAGGACTCCGGTAATGACACCGTAAACAAAGCAGCTTCGTGTATGTATTGTCGGAGGTTTGTAGAATAACACGTGCATGTGAACTAGGGTCTGTAGTCTTATCAACGAGTATAGTGTTCCCATTGTTCCAGTATGTTTAGTTCGTTATTGGGGCATCCACTGAGCACGCTCAGCTCTAATAAGTACCTGGCAGGCTCGAAAAAAATAAAAAAGGACTGCAAATATCTCTAGAAGTATTAGTCTGCTAGTATCTAACGTATAAACATAACAAACCACTAGCCCTAAAATTTTACGTTTACAATCGCGTCAGCTGCAAAAAATATTCTTCAAATATATCAAAGAAACGGGCAGCGGGTTAGGATTAGGGTTATCTGGAGCATTCATTTGGTCCCCACATGTCCTCCTCACATGCTAACCTACGCCCTCACAACCCCCCCCCCCCCCCCAGCAGCATACACGACTGCCAAATTGGCTCCATCGGGACGCGAAAAGCCAAATTTAAATAAATGGCTTTCTGGTTTGGCCGAGGATTGACGCATGCCAGTGTTTACGAGGTGCCGTTAAGCTCAGGGAGCCGCGTCCTTGACGAGGGGGGGGGGGTGGAGGGGGGGGAGGGGGGGGGTGGAGGGGGGGGTGGAGGGGGGGGTTACTTTGAACAGGGCTTGACACAAATTTGGGGCGCAAGGTGTCGTTGCCTAGACAAGTGTGGTGTATGGAACTCGATGGCGGATAGCATAATTTGTTAGTCCACATTAGATGGCGAATAGAAAATGTATAATGTTGGTCAACATTATGTGTAGATGGCGAATAGCACATGTTTAATGTTGGTCTACATTAGATGGCGAATAGCGCATATTTAATGTTGGTTGACATTAGATGGTGAATAACACATATTAAATGTTGGTTGACATTATGTGTAGATGACGAATAGCACATGTTTAATGGTGGTCGACATTAGATGGCGAATAGCGCATATTTATCTTCCTGATAAACAAAATGGCTCCATATTCTTATTTTTTTTTTTAAATTAAAGAATCCCCTTTAGACTTAGCTATCCATCGGGCAGATGCAGTAGTGTTCATGTTTCTTGTTCTCGGCATATGAAGGGATGGTGTGGTCAGCACTATACCCAGCTGCCGTTACACTGATCATACAGCTTGTCTAACAATGCGTTTACGCGATATACCCTTATAGAAAGTGGTATTTGCGTCAAATGGCCGTTTCAGACATATTTATAATAGCCTAATGACACAGTTCTTGGGGGGAGGGGGAGGGTGGGGGTGACTAACCGGCGAAAACAACGATGTCATTTATGGATGACCCCACTGTGGTAAAAGATCGTTTTATTTTACCTGTGAAAACAATCAATTGTTTGGCGAAAATCGATTTCTCGTCATCTCCCAGCTGTCAGGGATAATTAATTAATCATAAATTCATCTGGCTGTCTCATTAGAGTTGAAGAGCCGTACGAATGAGTTCCGCTTTTTAATAGCAAGTCAAAACGTGTGTTAAATAGGGTAAAATAAAAACTTTCATCATGAAAGATGTAGATCTATATTTAATGGGAAAAATTGTTAAAAATGGGAAAAATTAAAACTTAGGAATTATTCTAAATTAGGACCTCGTCAAATTTTTAACATACAATAACATTTGTTTTTGAATCCTTTGCGTTAATATGTTCGCCAGGTGCGTCTATTCAAAGTTAAGTTTTAGTTCCATAGATGGTCCAAAGAGTCCAAAGAGCAGGTGAAGTAGAGTCCACCTGTTGTTTTTTTTACCTAAACAAATGAATATCTGGACAACTGCGTTCAACATTTCTTTCGGACTTTTTTCTTTAGAGGGGGGATGGGGTGCACTTGAAATTTTCGGGGAAGGGAATGGAAGTCGGACTGAAGTCTGCACTGTTACAATGTTATAATTTGAATATAAATGTTATTTCGTTCACCCTCCCCCCTCCCCGAAGAAACTCTGCGTCCATTTATTTACAGTAGGTTCACTAGACGAAGGTGAGTACTACAAGCTTTGGGCTTAAGTGGCACACTTGTCGTCAGCCGCACGTGTCACATGGGCCCCGGGACGGATGAGTCAGCCCCCTCCAACAGGTAATTGTAATTTGACCCCAGATCTGCAAGATTACATCATGAATGGGGGTGAGTGGCGTGGTGAGTGGGGGGGGGGGGGGTGAGTGGCGTGGTGAGTGGGGGGTGAGTGGGGTGGTGTCGGGTGATCGATAGAAGGACAGACATATTGTATTGGTAAAAGATCAGTTTTGTTTTACTTGTATGTTGGTTATTGTATGAGCGCAACGTAGAACCACGTGCGTCGTATGTAGACTGTTTATTTATTTTTTGTATGTAATTATATATGAGGATTAAGGCAACATGTTATTGTGAGACTATGGTTTTGTCATACAGTTACAAAAATGCCAAATACATTTAAATTAAAGGGAAGATGTAGGTATATAGGGGTATAATATATGTGATAAACACTATACAAATTGAAGTTCTCGTATGTTGTTTGTAAGCCTTTATGTAAATGCTTGCATTTGTGTATATAAACTTATAGGATATATATATATATATATATATATATATATATATATATATATATATATATATATATATATATATATATATATATATATATATATATATATATATATATATATATATATATATATGTGTGTGTTTGTGTGTGTGTGTTTATAAAGATTTGCAGTATATGTGTACATTGTGTGTGTGTGAATGTGTGAAGACCCCACCCTCGCAGATTGCAAATCTACCAATACACCACGCCATATCGCCACTAATCGAAACAAAGACAAATGAGATTTGTATTTATTTTTTATTTAAAGCAGTAGTCTACCTACGTGTGTTTAAGATCACATAATGTTTAAACAAAAGACACATTAATGTAGCTATGGTTACCAACTGCAGTAACTATGATTACAAGCGGACCGTCAGATAGCGCAGATAGTATCTCCAAAATTAAAGCACAGTCCATTTTAAGGCTGGCATCAATTATTCATTAATAAATACGGAATTAAAGACCCCCAGGGGCGGTAACCGGACGGGTCACTACCACAACGCACAAAGCTCCCGGTACTTGTGAGTCCGCTGTGTTGCCCGTATGACGACATATGCGCGTGCTGTCTGAGAAACCTCTCAATGACATAATATTCAGTGGCGCCATATGTGCTAAGTGGGTCAAACGGGATCAATAGGATGAATCGATTACCGGAGTCCCTACATAGACCTGATTGAACCCCGCGTCGCTAGTAAACAAAAATCTAAATATAGATAACCTTTGTGATGTTTTAGCCAATCATATTTGATCTTATAGAAAGGGTATTTTCTATTCATGATAAATTGCTCGATCTGTTTACTATTGTGGTAACGTCAAAATTGATCTATTATAGCAGGGGTCTCCAAACTTTTCAGCCCGAGGGCCGCATTAACTATCAAATATAAGGTCGGGGGCCAGAGTTTCTTCCAGGCATCTCTTCGGAATGGCTGAGCCCCCCCCCCCCCCCCCCCCCCCCGAAGAGCGCACCACACACCCAACGGAATATATATATATATATATATATATATATATATCTATATCTATATCTATATATATATATATATATATATATATATATATATATATATATATATATATATATATATATATATATACATATACATTTTAAGTGCCTCCCACCCGAGAAAAAAATCTGAAAGAAACACTGTCGGGGACCGACAACCCACTCGAGGTTTCAAGTTTGTTCTCAAATTGTTCGTCACGTAGGCCTACTTCATTCTAGAAAAAGTTTGTATGTTGTTCCAAAATTTGAAAGGTACTTGGATGCAAAAGTTTTAATATTAGGAATATCTTCCTTGGGCAAATACTTATAAAACCCACCCGCCCTTATTTAACGTTGTCTTTAAGGAGGTCATTTACTGGGCAATTGGCCACATTAACTTCAATGGTATTTGCACCCAATGCTTCATTTTCCGTTTGTTTTGAATTTTTTCTCAGCCACCTCCAACAAATTTTTTTTTTCCGTTGACAAAAGGATCTCAAAGAGTCCGAGGGCCGGATGAAAGGACCTCGCGGGCCGGATGCGGCCCGCGGGCCGTAGTTTGGAGACCCCTGTATTATAGTATAATGGCTTCAGAGTTTTAGTTTGTTGTTTTTTTGTTTGTGTGTACGGTATGTGTAGACGATAGGGAAAGTTCCTGTTGTGAGAGTGGCGTAGGAAGGATTTTGTTACTGTTTTTTTTTTATATGTAAATAAGTGATTTTACGAAGTTCCCGTTTTTGGAATAGTAACATAAGGAGTAACTTAATGTGAAACAACACTCTAAGAGTCCATGGTGTTCCAGCTCCCTAATACCCCTCTGCCTATGGTGTGTGTTTGTGTGTGTCTGCAGGTGTGTCTTTGTGTGTCTTGCAAAAAAAAATGCCCAAGCAAGTCGTAGCTGAATTTTATGTTTGCCCTGTTATCTTTACGCTGAATTTTACCGGGACCCTAACCATAACCTTGACCCTAACCCTAATATTAATTTAACCCTGACCCCCACGATGATATTACATCCTAACCCTAACTCAATAACCACATTTTAATGTACGAGTGTGCATTACCTTTCAAGCCTCTTTCTTTGATGATATATTCTACTGAATCGGCCGACACAAAACAACATGACGAAATTATAAGTAAACAATATTAAAATTTTATAGAAGAAAAAAAATGCAAATATCCCTTTTTACTACAAAGAAACCTGTCAAGAAATAAGTTCACGCCGTTTCGCATAACTAGTAAGCCATTTCCTTGAGGTAATTTTGTTCCTATCATGTCTCTTAATATACTAACTTTCAAATTTGTGTTCCCTAAGAGAGCCTTTGCCGTGTTTATTAGATAAATATTGATGTTGATTCACAGCATGTGATGAACGCGATTCTGGCTACCAGAGCCAAGCATGACGGTTACGCTTGAAGTAAATAAGACTGTGAGTAAGGAATGCATGACTTAAACGCTTATCGTATAGGCCTAAATAGCATCAGTGTATTTCAGAAGGGAGGGGGGCGGATGACTTGCTTTGGCTGGGGAAGGGGGGGGGGGGGCGAGGGTGGAATTGGGGAGGAAGATATTCCATAAAAAACGCTGGAATTAATTAATCTCAACTACTAAAGAGAATTGCTGACCACACTATCCCTTCTTATGTCGAGGTCAAGAAAGGTCTAAATCTAAGTCTAAAGAGGAATCTTTACTTTCTTTACTAAAGAGAGTTACACTACTGAACAAGAACAAGTACCACTCGCAAACGCTCGAAAAGGCTGGAATTATTCTGAAACGAAGCCAAGTATTCGCACCTTACCTACATAAAAAATACGACGTTAGCGTACGTTTTGTTATCAACTTAAGTATCGCCTTGCTGAAAGTATGTCAAGTCTATGCAGTGGCGTACCTACTTTGACAAATTGAATGGGGGTATCAGTAAAGGGGGTTGGGAGTCTTCGCTATATATTCGGTACCTTTAATCCCACGGACTAAATTAAGTTATGGATCCTTGTGAAATTGATGATACATAAAATAAACCGGGAGTGATCTCCCCTAAACTTTCTCGAATATTTTTATATAAAATAACAGGGGATGGGAACTCGGGCTATAGACATGATTTTTAATCCATTTTAAATACTTAAAGTTTTAAAAATAGAATAAAATCTCGTAGACAAATTAATTGCACACCAAGTGAACGCGAAATAAAAAAGCGCATAATAGTGCGCAATATTATTAGTACTTTTAAAATTTACATTAGTTTTTTGAGAAATCGGAAGTGGCGTAAATTACTACTTCCAGTCAACGGAAATTACTCAAAATTTAACAGAAGGTAGAGAATTAGATCTTTTACTTACATGTGAAATTTCATTTATCTATCTGAAATAGTACTCAAGTTATAGGCTTTTAAAAAATTCAAAGTAGGAAAAGTACCACTTCCGGTTATCGGAAATCGCTCAAAAGTTGATACGGATCTACGATTTTGATGAAATACTTATATATGAAATTTCATCAACCTAGCTGTAACGGTACTCAAGTTATCGTGTTTACACACGGACAGACAGACAGACACACACACACACAGACATACGGACAGAATTGCAACGCCCAGTTTTTCAAACTGGATTACGCATAAAACCTCTTAATTTTGATAAATCTGGATTGATAATTTTTGCCCGATTAAAATAAGTCCTCTATACTTCGGATGTGATGAAGGACTGAGGTGTAATACGGTAAAAATTGTTAAAATTTCAATTGATTTTTGTGCACGATTACAATACTTTCTCTATACTTCGTATATACGAGAAAGTAAAAAATGTATAAAATACGTATAGTCCACTCGTACAGAATAAGTAGGTACGCCGCTGTGCCTACACCGTCAGGATAATCTACCACGGGCTGCAAATGAACCTTGACACCGGATAAAGTAATATTGACTGCAGACTTGTACCAGCGCTACAGGCGCAACAACGCACCGACACGACACGACGCCACCACACCGAACCCACCACATTGAAAGTTTGTTTTATATTTAGCGTATTGAATACCATAGATCTCAAGCGATGAGGCATGATAGGTTCTTAAGAAATTATTCAGTAGGGTTAAATGGTAACTATTCTGTTATAATCGCTTCTCTAAGCATAACTTTAACGATAATCTAGTCATATATACGACCATAGATGTTATCCTTTATTTTATATCATAATCCTGACTTTTACCCTATCTACGATAGCGATACTGGTAGAAAAGATTACGCCTATACGGTACTATAGTAATTAGACTATCAATTATTCTATACAGTACTTTTTTTTTTTTAAATCAGCATGTTGAAAACATGTTTTTTCTGCTTACATGCCTGCTATAGCTCTGACCATAAAATATCCTTAACCAGTGTATATTTAATATATTCATATATTTTTCTCCAGGAGGTGGGGGGGGGGGGGGTTGGTAACAAGTAAAAGAATATATTATCTATTAAAAATTATATTTAGTTTGGGATCGGGAGACGTACTTCGGGGGCACTTTACCCCCCCCCCCCCCCCCCCGCATAGTTGCCCAAAAGAAACACTGGCCTTAACCTTGTAAACTTACCCAAACAACATGAGCACTACTTCAGACTATCACACTCACTATGAGATAACCACAACACAATATCGACGACAACCTCGCACTAATACATATTCTGCCTACGTTTCGTAAATATATAACAACCATACTCCAAACCATGTTATATAGCCTGCGGTTTAAAAACGATATAGCCTAAGGCCTAATGCATTATCCTGCTTACATTTTGTTTAGAATAGACAATTTACAACCATATCCCCCCACTATATGATCCCTCCTACGCTTTTAAATATATCACAACCATTTCTTTTGTCCCCACGACTTTCTCACGTACCCTACCTTCAGTCTTTGAATAAATACGACCTCATCGTCTTGTGTGACTGTGCGTCCGTGTTTAAATTGGGGGGGGGGGGGGGGAGATACGATCAGGGGACAGAAATTTGTATTCACCATACACTGGAGGGGGGGGGGGTGTAAAGCGGGGTATATCTGAAGGCGCTACGTCGGGTAGTTTATGTAGCCTGTAATTATGTGATTAAAATACTGACATTAATAGAAAGGTGTTAAATAAAACGGCTTCATGGATTTGATTTATATTTTCTCTTAGCGTTTGGTCGTGAGGATTCGATAGACAGGCTAAATCAATATGTATATCAAGTTATTTAAAGAATGTATTTACACCTGGAACTATTGAACTACGGAGGTATCGTGATCACAATGCTGGTACTGCCCTTAATGTTAGGGTTAAATGTAAGGGGAAAGTGTTGAAGAAGAGTTCCCGGACGTACAAGAGGTTTATGTGTGTGTTCACGGCTAGCTAAATTCAGACACTACGTTGAAAAACGAAACGTGTTTTATCTTCCCTTTGCATAATCGGTTTTGATTTGTTTTCTATTGACTGGGTTGAACCATGTTTTAAAATATGCTGTGTCATAAGAATGCAATTTGCACAAGTAATTTACCAATGTGTATAGCTTAGTGTTGAATGAAAAACAACTTGAGGAAGATGTGTATTGGCCTTTATGCACTCAAATGTATCAAAGCGATACGGCTAATATAATTAAACAACATTAAAAACATGTAGTGCTTTGTGTGTTACATAGTTCAAAGGACTGTGTGATCTAGTTGACATCGAATCCACGTATTAAGCTATGTGTGTACCGAAGAAAGAAATCTTTAAAACAGTAGCGGTGAAGTGTGTGAATATGCATTACCTGTTTTGAATATGTAAGCCTACGTGTTTAAGATGCATCGCCCCTTTCACTTCAAAGATTACTTCAGGTCAATGAACATAGGACAATCTTGTGTTGAATAGTTAGCCAAGTGTGATGGTTGTTACATTGGCTATGGGTAAGAATGTGATATAGTGTGTTGGCTTTAAGGTGCTATAGTGTGATGGTTGTCAAATGCTGTAGTGTGATGGTTGTTGCATTACCTGAGAGTAAGAAAGTTCCAGATCGAGATGAGGGTTATTGTAGCGTGCTAATGTGTTAGTTCTTACATTAGGTTCGTGTGAAGAAACTTCTAAATCTATATGTAGTATGTTGATTGTAGGTGAAGAATTGGCTCGAGTTAAACGTGGCTGATGTCAAATATAGAATGTTGATTTATACATTAGCTTCAAGTGAAGTAAGAGCCAGATCGAGTTGTGGGTTATTACAAATGTAGTGTGTTGATTGTCAAATAGCTTTAGGTGAAGAATTGGCTAGTTAGATGACAAATATTTTGTGTTCATTTTTACATTAGCTTAAAGTGAAGAAAGTGCAAAATCGAATTGTGGGTTATTACAAATGTAGTGTTTTAGTTGTTACATTAGCTTCTAGTGAAGAAAATACTAAATCGAGTTGTGGTTTATTACAAATGTAGTGTGTTAGTTATTACATTAGCTTCTAGTGAAGAAAGTACTAAATCGAGTTGTGGTTTATTACAAATGTAGTGTTTTAGTTATTACATTAGCTTCAAGTGTAGAAAGCGGTGAGGTTATAGACAAATGTAATCTCTTGATTGATATCTTAGCTCCGAAAAATAAAAGTAGTGTCACTGGATAATTTTAATTTTGAAATATCCCATGATTCAAAGTCTAAAATGGCTAATGGCTACATGCAGTGGCGTAGCAATCGGTTTCCAGTGTGGGACGGCAAAATAAAATCGTAAGCAACCACACCCCATCTCGCTATATTGCAACAATCAGACGCCCATTGCAACACCAAAATGTCAACTTTTTTAAAAACTGAAACTAAATAATAGTAATATAACAGAAAGGACGGACCCACCTCATACCAATAATATCCACGCCTATGCTCATCTGTTATTTAACGTACTATTTAACTTGTTAATTAACGTATTAATTAACGTATTTAAAATGAATGATATGTTGTTTCCATGACTACTATTTTTGTAATGAAACTGAAACCACAGCCAATCAATAGTCCGTACTAGTGAACTGTTGTAATAAATAATTAATGCGTTCTTGTCTGTTGAGAATTAGCTGCAGGAGGAGGGATGTGAGGGGGTGGGAGGGGGGGGGGGGTAGAGGGGTCAAAGTTCACTGTAACCTTTAACAGAGAAGTAAATAAATACCCCCCCCCCCCCCACACACACACAAACACACACACACACACACACACACACACACACACACACACACACACACATATATATATATATATATATATATATATATATATATAATAGAAGGTGTGGAATTAGTTTTCACCTCTTATGTTAGATCTACAAGCTTGGCAGATGGTTTAATATTGTCTTTTAAATATGAATGTAATCTTTTAACAAGTTAAACCAACTTTTATATTTACAGTAGTAGTAACGTTTATAAATTACACTTGGTCCAATTCTACTCTCACCTGATCACACATTAATAATACAGCCCATGCCCACCTCCCCCCTCCCCCACTCTCCAACACAATCACCAACACACACTATTCAATCCATTCAGCTTGCATGACGTATTTGATGGGCGTCCCTCTTTAAAAAAAAATCCCTAACTGATTACAAAGAAACATCTATATTTAGCTACCATAATTTCCCGAAAAGATCAACGCAAGCTGGGTTGACGCAATGCACTATTACCGGGAGTATTTATTGTATGAGTGCCACACGCTAGTGTGTTGTGTGCAGAGTTTCTTCCAGGCATCTCTTCGGGGGGCGAAGGTCCCGAAATTTTTTTTACCGCCCCCCCGAACGAAATGAAATTTATATAATTTATATAGAAAATATATACTTTTAACAGTGTCCGCCCCCCCGAAGAAAGTTTACCGCCCCCCCCCCCCCCCCCGAAGATTTCAAGTGCCCCCCCCGGAGAAAAAAGTCTGGAAGAAACACTGGTTGTGTGTGAGAGTGTGAGAAAGTGTATTAAAGACGAAAAAAAAAACAATTAAAAAATATATCCCTTATGTATGCTAACATGGCTGATTTTTAAGAATTAAAAAAAAAAAATTAAGGCCTACATTTAGTTTTATACACTTTGATACCATCATACCTTAAATGGCTTAAACTATTCACACATAATCCACACAAATCAGAAATATATATTTAAAAAATCACAATTGTCGACTCCTAAAAGTGAAAGTTCACCACAAGAAAATCCCATACGATCCTGTGAGAAATGGTCCCATATCACAGCGTGTTATATCCACTGTTTGGGTATCGCTAGGCCATTTTGGCTAAATAAAATCCAAGTCCACACGGAAACTAAACAAGACTGAGTACGGTCCTGATCCACTGCCTCCCCCCATTCCAATTTGGCGGGGTTCACAATAAGCCAGTCCTTCTACCTTGTTACTCTATTTACATTTTTTACTACAAAAACCACGTTACACTACGCTACAACTGCGGGACTTTGTTTTTGTGAGAGTACGGTGCACCGCGGTTTCATAATTTGTATTTTTTTTTCACCCAGCGAATGAAAGCTGACTAGCAGTGTATTGATTTTTGCCCCCACTCCCCGCTTCATAAAGTGCAAGCGGAGGCCTATCAACCAGACGTTGACTGCTTTACATTTTATGGGGTGACAGATCGCGGGTTAATTGTTATGGTAATCAGACAGTTGCAGTAGTGTTAGCCACTTTAATTTTAAATTTTAAAAATTTGAACTTTAACATGTTAACGATTATATCTGTGCCCAATGCACTCTCATTCGACGAAAATGGTATATTAAAAAAAAAGCACATTTCAAAAAAGTAGATTTTATTTTCAAATTCTTAATTAAAATTGTAAATATTAGAAATATTATGTTACTACATTTCGACAAAATGTTTTCATTCTATGTACTGTAGATTTTAAAAGTATTTTAAAAGCACAATATTATTGCTAATGTAAATACAAATGAGTCATGTTTTTATATTTAAAAAAAAAATTAGCATAGCACCTGTGTTTTCTATCGGTCTACATTCGATGCATAAATGTTCAAAAATAAAGACGACGGCTTTCATGTATAGAGCCTAGATTTAAAAAATTAAAAGATTATTGCATAGAACTGGCACTTAAAGCATGGATTATCAAGAGCGTCTGGTCAGAAGATAATTAGACGTTCTTTAAATAATAGCTATGACAGTATATATTGTACGGAGGGCTGTCAATTTATGATGTTTTGTTGTTTACTTAATACAATAACTATAAACGTAACTTTATAAACTATAATCATTCTGACTTACAGTTACTTTTAAAATTCAACAATTAAACGAACTGACTTTTGAACTGAAAAACTGTTATTAAAATGTAGAACATACACGACTTTCAATTGTCAAGAACTGAAATGTACATATTCTGGCTTGTTCATATCCTAAACTCTACATGCCTAAAATCTAAAACTCAATTTCAATTCACCTTAAAATATCAGACGTACAAGTAAAGTAAATTTAAAAAAAAACTATTAAATTACTTAAAATAGTTTTATATTTCAATCAAAGGGGTTTATACTCTACAGTATGACATCAATGCTTTTTTTTTTTTAGTTTAACACTAACGCCACCTTAAGGATAAAAAAGACCTGTAAAATCAAATCTGACACTAACAGCTCCTCATACAACACGAGTTTCCGCCATCCTCCCCCCTTCCCCAATCTCTTCCAGTTTTCATTCATTTGGACGCAGCCCCAAGTTGGTTGAAATTTATTTTTGGCCGCTCTGCCCTCGCCTTCAATGAACGGTGGAGGGGAGAGGGATATAGTGCTAACCGTAGTGGTGGTGGTGTGGGGGGGGGGGGGGGAAGTGGAAAGGGGCTAGTGAGAAGTGGGGTGGGTCATTATTGGAGAACTGGGGGAAGGGAACGATAATGCTGAAGATAGTAGGCCGTCTCTTCTGTTATAAATTATTTTAAAATTCGGAGCAGCGTGAAGAGAAGGGGGGTCGGGAGGGGCAGTAACTTGTCACTATTATCTATTATTTTTTATGACAAAGAATAGATGGGAGATAACCGGTCAGGAAATACGAACTTTTTTTTTTAACTAGCTGTAAATTCCTTGGTTATTTTATAGCATTTTTATAGGGTTGTTTTATAGTGCTGGGGTCGAGTGGTGGGGGTCGGGGGTCGTTACGAGGCGGATGTAACTAGTGACAGTTTTATTTGTTTGCTACTTTTGTCTCGCGATGCTGCCATTGTGCAGGGAGATAGGTGTGTTGTGTTGTGGGGGAGGGGTGGGGGTGGTTAGGAAAGTGGGGTGGGGGAGGTGTGATGTATTTGGGTGGTCGGGGTGAAAGTGAACATCCGAGGTCACGATTCAAACGACAGGCAGTCAAATTATTCTTCATGTTAGGAAGGTGAACGAGGAACGGTTAGGAGGTCAGGGGTTAAAGGGTGTGGGTTAAGGAAAATCATGTTTTTTTTTTTTTTTTTTTTACAGCTAAACTAATAAACAGGAACGACTGGGGTGTGAGGCACCTTAAAAAATATTACCGTATTTAAACTTGGAAAAAAAAAACTTTCTCTGCTAATTATATGGCTGGTTGAACTTCACACCTTCAGTTGGTATTGTTGACAAATTCAAGGCTTTTTAAAATTCCCCTCCCCTCCTACACCCCCTCCTACCCTCGCCTCTCTCACACACACACTGATCCTCATCACTGATTTAATCCACATCAACAAATATAGGTTTATAAAAGTATCTATTCAACAACCTCTATCGCCCCACTTCATGGTTTCTTTATCAACCCCCCCCCCTCCCTTCCTTTAAGCCACAAAGTGTAAGTTTAACAAAAACATCTACTGCGATAGGAGCCCCCACTGTAGCGAAAGGCGGTGGAGGTGGGGGAGGGGAGGGGTGAACTGCCCGCTCGTGGTTTGCCTAAGTATTTGCCAGCGCTTCTGTCTGTGTGGCTGACAAGGGGACTCCCCGCCGACAGGATAAGGGGAAGTAAATAGCCGGGCTTTGAAGTAAGATAAAAATGTTTAGTTCTAAACAATATACTCGGTGTTTGATTTGACAGGCTAGGCTCCCCCGGGAGAGAAATTGTTGCGGGCTGCTTTTGGAGTTGTAAGGAGAGTGAACTGGTATTTATTTTTTTTAAAAAAAAGGGGGGGGGGGGTGGGAAGAAAATTGCCATATTATTATTATTTATCCCTTGAACAGCTTCGAGGTACTTTGTCAATTGTCTATTGCATAATTATAACTTTATAGAAAATATAAAAAAACACAGCAAAGGGTTCATTCTATATACATACCATTCATTTTATTGAATGAGTATGTATTGACTTAATTCAGAATTATATATATATATATATATATATATATATATATATATATATATATATATATATATACATATATATATATATATATATATATATATATATATATATATATATATATATATATAGGCCCTATATATATATATATTTATTTATTTATTTATGTATACATATATATATATGTCGTTCGTTAATTGTGCCATTGGGAGAGTGGGGAGGGGGGGGGGTTAAAATGGAGGGTGGAGTGTTGGAGGTTGTTCATTGAACTGATACCCTGAAGAAAAATTTCTCTGAGTCAATGTTTACTGCCGATCCCACCCCCAAATATTGTTTTTACCCCTCCTTCCCTTCCCCTCCAAAAACATTCTCCTCCTAATAAAATTGTCTCCTCCCCTTCCATATTCCCCTACACCCCTCGCCAAAGCGCACAGATTTACTGCCGCCTGCTCTTTGTCACAGTTCCACTTCATTTTGTTCTTGTAATTACCTCCCTGCACGGCCAAACATTAGAGGACTATTTTCTTTCCATTTTTTGGACACAAGTTCTCTCCCCTTCCCATTGATCCTATATTTTCTTTTTAGTTTTTTTTTTATTTAAAAAATGTTACTCCGCTTCAGAATAACACCCCGTTCTCCGCCATTTAGCGTGAAGTCTTAAACCCTAGCACTGGCATAAATCCTAACTATTTCTTGTATAATGGGGGAGGGGCGCGGTTAGGGTGGGGCACACATCGTGACAATTATGACATGCGCGCAATCAACCAGAAGTTTGACGACATTCTTGGAGAAAGGACGGGAGTCGAGGATGGATTTTTTCAACCTAATTTTTTTTAGTGATTTCTATTTGAGATTTTTTCTTGGTACGGAGACATACATTTTAACTACATAAGACATAGTTATCTACATAATTAAACTTTTTTAAATTGCTGCTGTTTAATTACAAGGCTCGTGACGTCATTTCTGTGATGACAATAATTTAACAAGCGCATGTATGGTTATGTCGTGGTGGTGGTGGGTTAATTAAGGTTGTAATTAGTGATAGCTAAAGACTAAAGATTATCTCCCATAGTTAGACTAAAATAATGTCAGGGGAAAGAACTTTGCTCTACATTACTGGTTTAAAGAGAAGGAACTACATTGTGTGTAGTAATAAATGTAGAAGAATGATTGACATTATTCTTCCGTGAATTAAATTGATGCACTCAAGTACGTTTGACAACATTGCTGTAAAATACATGTTTTGAATTTCTTATTTAACATGTTTTTTACCTAGAAAAATAAACACATTAAACTTATTTTATAATTTTTTAGACGTGTTAGCAGTCTCAATATTAGATTATTACTGTGAATGTGACAAATTTTGTTATTATAAAAATTTCCGCTTTTTCCAAAGTAACTATTGCAGCTATGTATGATCATGGATCGCATTTGGCGGGCACCTCTATACATACAACGATTTCTCTAAACCTTTGTACCATGATGGTTGGTTGTCAATATACGAGGGGCTAAATTATGTTTTTTATTTTCAACCCTGTCGTCGCCTACCTAGAAACAATCGTAGGTAGAATAATACGCCAAGCCTTACGAAACACTCGGCTAAGTATAATCTACGATAGACTCAACTACCAGATATCTTCAACTCACGATTACTCAGATCCCTATTTACCAAATGCACTAGAAACCCAACTCCACGAAACAAATATCAACCAGACCAAGTCACACCGATTATCAACAAGCTTCGATACCTCACAACTACTAGATTAGATACTCCGACACCTCCGCACCTATTTTCTCCAAGCTCTATTTCCAAACAACAACATTCAAATGAGATCTACAAGATACCAGCGAAACAAACTTCCGTACCCCGGAACCCAAAAACTCGATACTCAAAAAAAAAAAAAAAAAAAAAAAAAAAAACCAAACCCATAATTTTTTTCCACCGATACTCCCAAATTACAACGACTCAACGAAAAACACAAAACAGGTGACAAACTATGACATCCCCGAACTACAATGTTTGATAATCCAGTACCACTAACTACCGCTACAAAAGAACATCACCCTACCCCATTCCACCATGAAAACACACCCACCCCCTAAACACGTGAACGATCCAAAGAAAGGAAGCGATCGCAAAGTGTTTTTATTATGCTATTTTTATTTTTAGATAAACAAATTAATTAATTACAAGTATAATAATAAAATAGAAGAGATAATTAAAGAAATAAAATTCATGTGTATATTATATTTCAATTTCATGTAATGCGATGTTTGCATTTTCATTAAAATACCCCGGATTGGGAGCGTGGATTGGAAAAAAAATACAATCAAGTGAAAATTAAAAAAAAAATAAATTAAAAAATATTTTTTTATGTATTCTAATAACGGGAGGGGGGGGGGGGGGGGGGGAAAGAAGGGGTCGTATTGGACCTCCTCCCCAGCCGTTACCACAGAGAGAAGCACGATAGAAACACTGGTCGATTAAATGTAAAGAAGTGTACATTTAAAAAAAAAAAATGTGTTTCGCCACCGTGTTCGTATATTTTAACCTATAACAACAATGGCAAGACAAACATAGCAAGGATAACTAACTATTCTCAATTATAACTATGTTAAAAACAATAACAACGCATAAATGACTAAGAGTAGATCAAGTCTCGTATTCAGGAAAATACATGGCTACTATTATATTTTTTTTTTTTTTGATGACTAAAATTACTACTTTACTACTTAAATTTAGTCTTTCGTTGATTGATATAACTTTTAACATAGCCCCCTTGGATAACTGAATTATTATTTATATCTCACGTTACGAGTGCCTGTCTAGTTAGGTAAAAGGGGACTTGGAGGACGCGGCTTGTTGTGTGTGTGTGTGTGGGTGTGTGTGTGGGAGGGGATGTTTAAATTGTTTGAAGTGTTGTAATATACAATGTTGGGAAACTGGGTCGTGTATTAATAGTTCTAAACTTATAAAACTTATAAATGTTAAGCAAAAATTCTTATACGAGAAAAACCTGGCGAGGACATCCCGTACATCTAATGAATACGTGAACAAGAGACGAGGTGATAATATATACTTTCGCGGACTGTGTGACCTAAAAAATACTCGATCCCTAGCCAGAAATAATATTGTAATACATTTAGTCTGGATCAATCTGCTTGTACTACAATAGCGAATATTTATAGGTCCCAAAAAAATAAAATAAAACCATTGTGAACGAATTAGACTTAAAAACGCAGTTACCTCCCATGATTGGATGGATAAATGAACAAAGGGAAATAACCACAAAATAGCTTTTTTAATTTTTAAAATGAAACAAACACACTGAAATTACTAAAAATTTCATAATTAGTACACTAGTATGATAAACTAATAATTGCTTAGCTTAAAAATTAAATAAATTGATATAATAATTGTAAATTGATTTTAAAAAATTAAAATATCTAAAAATTCAAAACGATAATTTTGTTATTATAATTTTAGAATAAGTAATATTCCAAGCAATCATCGTCAATAGAATACACTATTATATAGTGTGGTCAGTTCTATGCTACATTATTTTAATCCCCTTTTACTAAAGGGGAAATACCACTTATGAAAAAAAGAAAAAATACCACTTATGAAATGTATGGAATTATATACGATTAATTAATAAAAAAATTAAGCTTCATTTGAATAACTCAGGGGTCGGCAACCTGCGGCTCGCGAGCCGCATGCGGCTCTTTTGATGTCAAGATGCGGCTCTTCATCTCCATGCACAAATATTAATAATTATTTTAATTTAATTTGAAAACTCATAAAAATATTAGTCTGCAATACTCGGTAATTAAAGATTTAGATCTAATAACAATGTAAAGTTTCTAATTTCGAGCAGAGCTTGCTAAACTATTTTAATATGTTTTGTGCGAAACATGTGTATGTTTTTATATGAATAAATATCATTTCATATTTTAAGCTATTTATTTTAAATGTATATATATATATATATATATATATATATATATATATATATATATATATATATATATATATATAATATCATAATATTGAAATGAAAATGTTTGTGGCTCTTTAAAAACTGTGAAATGTGGTAAATTGTAACTTTTGGCTCTTCCGTCCCAAAAGGTTGCCGACCCCTGGAATAACTCATTTTAAGAAATAGAATACACAACAATTAATGAGTTTTGCTTACAAATGCTTCATAGTAGACCAATAAATTAGGAGATAGAAAGTCGGCTTACAATTTCTCCCCCCCCCCCCCCCGCCCCCAGATCCGTCCGCTCTCCCCCTCCCCACTTTTGCCATATTGACAAAATTCTCGCGTTATGGCACAACCACTGTCGATAAGCGGGTTGAATGTTTCAAAACTACTATTATATATATATATATATATATATATATATATATATATATATATATATATATATATATATATATATATAGGCTTATACCCGTGCTTCACTACGGTGAAACAATTGTTACAGTTCACAGCACACCCGTGTATAGTAACTCTTATAGAATAATTACTTCTCATTAATTAAAACAATTAGGCGAAGAGAATCACAGACTTGAAATACCATACTTGGCCTCAAAAGTACACAGTAACCCGACCCCACCCAATTCGACACCATGACCACACTCCGAGCATAAACACCCACCCACCAGCATCCGTAAACACACTTTACTACAAACTGAAGGTCATAGAGGCCAGACCACACCCCGCACCCAACTCGACAACCCACAACATTAACAACACATTAACACTCGCACCCCTACTACCCACATCCCACTACCTCACACAGCAGAACTCATACCTTCCCCCCCCCCCCACTACTAATCTCTCATCACACACCATACACACGTCTCTTTTTACACCGAACCACACCCCACCCCACACATACACCACATAACACACCATCCCACATTTTATCTTTCTACAACATCTACCACATTTTATAATATTAAACGTTTGGATCTGAACGATCAATTTTTTTGGGTATATAGGCCTTATGGAGGCATGGTACTTAATTTATAAGTAAAAATATATCAATACATCTGACTTTAGACGTCCTTAGAATAAAAAAAAAAAAACAAGATGGCGTCTAAAACTGAGTAAAAATGTACTGATAATAAGTGTCCAGATTTCTACGGCTTACCTTACAGCTTAACTGTTGCCAGGATAATCACAGCCTATTGTACTTCCGGTGACCGTTTAGTTTATGAGGACGTTGACCCGTTCAAAGGGACGGTACTCAAACTTACCCCATAATCACCATACTAAAATATGGGCAAGCTTGACAATAACGGGGTCGGTGGCTAATAAAACAGGCGTCTTTTGTGTTTAACATATAGGGGACACGGGTGTGGTACTGTAATGATGTGGTAGTTGGGATAATCATGGGGGGTCCATGTGGTACTACTTTAATGATGTGGTAGGGGTCCATGTGGTACTACTTTAATGATGTGGTAGGGGTCCATGTGGTACTACTTTAATGATGTGGTAGGGGTCCATGTGGTACTACTTTAATGATGTGGTAGGGGTCCATGTGGTACTACTTTAATGATGTGGTAGGGGTCAATGTGGTACTACTTTAATGATGTGGTAGAGGTCCATGTAGTACTACGTTAATGATGTGGTAGGGGTCAATTTATTACTACGTTAATGATGTGGTAGGGGTCCATGTGGTACGTCTTTAATGATGTGGTAGGGGTCCATGTTGTACTACGTTAATGATGTGGTAGGGGTCCATGTGGTACGACTTTAATGATGTGGTAGGGGTCCATGTGGTACTACTTCAATGATGTGTTAGTTTAGATAATCAAGAGGGGTCCATGTGGTACTACGTTAATCATGTGGTAGTGGTCCATGTGGTACTACTTTAATGATGTGGTAGGGGTCCATGTGGTACTACTTTAATGATGTAGTAGGGGTCCATGTGGTACTACTTTAATGATGTGGTAGGGGTCCATGTGGTACTACTTTAATGATGTAGTAGGGGTCCATGTGGTACTACTTTAATGATGTGGTAGGGGTCCATGTGGTACTACTTTAATGATGTGGTAGAGGTCCATGTGGTACTACTTTAATGATGTGGTAGGGGTCCATGTGGTACGACTTTAATGGTGTGGTAGGGGTCGATGTGGTACTACTTTAATGATGTGTTAGTTGAGATAATCACGAGGGGTCCATGTGGTACTACGTTAATGATGTGGTAGGGGTCCATGTGGTACTACTTTAATGATGTGTTAGTTGGGATAATCACGAGGGATCCATGTGGTACTACTTTAATGATGTGGTCACTGGGATGAGAGCAATGGTCGTGTGGAATCATGGTGGTAGTATTTGAATTATGTGGTCGGCGAGTGGAATGATGGATCAAGCGGGTTCACTTTAACTTTGCGTTTGTATCCAAATAGTAAAATCAGCTGCGTTGTCATAACGCGTTTTACAAATAATATAATACTCAAACCGCTCTGTCTGTCTAATTGCCCCCCCCCCCCTCGCTACACTATTCAACTATTTCTTCTTTCTCTTTTATTTCTCATTTTAATTTATTCCTCGATCACTTTTTCCCCATACCCCTTGTCTTTCCCTCATTATCCCATTTCGCTATTCACCCTCTTTTTCTCCTACTCACTCGTTCTCTCTTCCTAACTCTCTCTATCTTTTTTCTAATCACCTTCTCTCACTCACCCCACCCCATCTCGTTTCTGTATAGATACACAATTACTAGCACGTTACTGTATATAATTATAATAACTTACATTTAAGGCTAAGCGGAGAGAAAAGTCGAATGAGTAGAATAGAAAACTAATAGAGGAGGGAAGCGGCGATTATTGTATTAAAATTATATGCGTTCTATTATGAGGACGTTGACCCGTTCTTATTTAAGTTGGGGTCAGTTTAAGCTGTTGGTTGTATTGTTGATCACATGTTTCTTTCGTGCGTTGGCGTTACAGTTACATGTGCAATAACGGCCACAAAGACATTTTTTTTAATTTTCATTATTAAACTGTTGTCAAGTTTAACTATGAGAACTCACGACCCAGAGGGTAGATGAAGTAGAGTCTATATGTTACTTGACCTCAACATATGCAGGAATCATGTGTTCAGCACTATACCCAGCCTCCTGTACTTTACCTACCTAACGTGAGTCAGGTACCTATCAGAGTGGGGTGTACTCATGTACGTCTTGAAGTCACGAGTCTCTGGAACGAGATCAGAACTCAAAAACATTCGGGCAAGCAGTCGAGCGCTCTACTACTTGACCACGCCGTCCCATACACTCTAGAGTTAAATTGACTAAATAGTGAAGGGAAATGTATTCCTCACAAGTTCTAGGGATACTGAATATCTAGTTAGCTCAAAAAGAAAATAGTTTGGAAAAAGATAAGTATAAAATACAACACTAACTAATGACCGAATCAATACTAGGGTTTTAACGTAAAGCCCTGAGGCGATATTTCCCTCAAGTATCACCCAATCATCATATTCCCAACCCATCATATTCCCAACCCATCATATTCCCAACCCATCATATTCCCAACCCATCATATTCCCAACCCATCATATTCCCAACCCATCATATTCCTAACCCATCATATTCCCAACCCATCATATTCCCAACCCATGATATTCCCAACCCATCATATTCCCAACCCATCATATTCCCAACCCATCATATTCCTAACCCATCATATTCCCAACCCATCATATTCCCAACCCACATATCCTAAATACTTGACGTATTCCCATCTCTAATATACTACTGTCGTATCCCATTATTGAAATAATATATTTGCAATTTTCAAAGTAAGGAATTATTCATAAAATACAAATTCTACAAGTATCGATACCACCTTGCCATGCTGCTACACGTTACTGAAGTAGCATCGATACCGCCCTTCTACTACGAGTAGCGTCAAATTGGTATTAGTACCAAGTTATTTAAATGACTTCCTTTATCGAATTAGTATCGATGCCGCATTGCGTTAACGCTATCTGTAATCGAATTAGTATCGAAGCCGCCCCGCCATTATTCAACCCGTAACCCAAAAACCTGTTCATCTATTTATGACGTGTTTGCTATTTTATAGTGGGCATTAAAATTACAGGTTCAAGTAGAGTTCAGCTGTTTCAGTTGTCCACACCCCCCCGCCCATCTCCCAAGATTGCGTTAGTCATGTGACAGTAGATCTTCCCCCCCCCCCCCCTCATCCCGCCCCTTTGTGTGGAGATAGTGAGTAGCAAGTGTCAACCGCGACTATTTGTAATCGAGTTAACCAACTCACAGTTAAAGGATCGATTACACCCCGCAGGGAGCAGACCTAGAACTTGACAGTTGGGGAGGGGGGGGGGGGGGGTGGATGAAACTGGAGTGACACGACGGGTCAAGGGAAAAATAAAATAATGATTTGAAATTTTTTCCCTGGCGAGGGTAATTTCTAGCTCTGCCATCCTTAACCCCCCCCTCCCCCATCATTTTTTTTTCTCCCAGGCATCACGACAATATATGGAAGCCTAACATCGGCCGTTGACGGTTTATAAAAAGAAATTAGAACAAGGCTATGAAATTAAGGAGATGTAGAAGCCTCAAAACGCGAATGAGAAGAGAATTTTTTTTTTTTAATACATAGTTTACTGTAAGTATTGTTTGGATGAGGGGGGGGGGGGGTGTCGTTAAGGATGATGTCAAAAAGTTTCTTATAAAATCGTTCATTTTATTTTAAAATCTTCCATCATAGTCAGCATGGTATACGGATACGTACTTCTTGAATATCCACGGGTGTGTATACATAGTAAAAAAATGTAAAAAAAATCTTAAAGTATTAAATTTGGCCTGTTGCGACGAAAGAGGGGGGAGGGGGGATAGTGCTAGCTTTATGGTTTCCCCATTTCTTGCAACGCAACCACAAAGAGAATCTAACATCACCCCCTCTCTACTCACTCACTATCCGAACGACCAATCGTTAAGAAAATAAACGCCAAAGCTTTTTAGATATTTGGAGCTAATAGTCAAACCCGTAGTACTCTTGGGTATGATTTTTTTGCCGGTTAAATTTTTTAGGGGTGGGGAAGAGGGGAGGGGGGATAAGGATAAACATATCCGATTTCGTATACCACACTCCAATATTTCAAGCCAAATGACAAGGCTCATTTGGGAATTCATTAAGGAAAATTAGACTAACACATGCATATTTAAAGGTCGAAAAGATAGCAGCAAAAGTATTTTCTTCAAGTATTTGGCATGTGATTGGTATGTAAATAAATATGGTCGAAGTTTATTAACCAACCGCACATACGCGTTTATTAGTAGAAGGATTTTAATGAACCTGGAGAGGTGAAGAACACGTGAATGGTAATTATTTTGGCGACAAGATATTTTTTTAATCTTTCTAAAAATTTCACACAATCAACAAACAATCGGAATTATATTTCTGATAAAACAATTTAACTGACGGTTCGCTGTTAACCTTTCAGACTGGACTGACAAATAGGGCAGATGAAGTAGAGTTTTCCTGTTTCTGAGACGTCAGCATATGAAGCAATAGTATAGTAGATTCAGTACCAACCTGCCTTTATGTTCCGAAACTTAATTAGACACGCTCATAGCCAACATTACCTCTAAGAGGAAAATGCTAGTGTGCAACGTGTATTTTGTGTGCGCGGTGTTCTAGAAGTCTTATACAAGGATATATGTATTTTACAAAAGGAAACCGCGCAGCTTAGAGGGAACACTGCCCATAGCTGAGTGAGCCTACAGAGATGGTTGTGTTGGCAGTTTTGTGCTCTACCCCCCCCCCCCCCCCTGCCACTACATATCACCATTACATAGTACCACAACGTCAAACGGACAATAGAACTACGATACTACCCAGTGTAAACGACACCAAAATGGCGATCTTTCACCCTCAGACGTTAAACCCCCACCACTTGCCGGCAACGTACGCCGGCAACCCTCACGGATTGACCGGTCGTCGCGGCCGGCCGCGAGTTAACCCTTTATTTACGGAATTATGTTCTGAATGAGATTTTTACTTAAACAATGTGTTACTATATTGCTTTTGGCACATTCATAGCATATATCGAAGGAAATTTCGTTTCATAAATTTTTAATGACCCAAACAGATATTGGTACTTATAAGTACCGTCAGTAAACTAGGACATTTTTTTTTCAAAAATTTTTTTTTTACAAAATAGGAACAAACGATACAATTTATTAACTAATAACATGGCAATCATTATAACAATCACTTTTTGTAATTTTCACACATAAATACAGCACAAAAGTATATTTTGAGTACGATTTTACTGGATTTTCTATCGGAACACATCTTAGACCTCAAACACAGCAAAAGTAGTCGACATGTCATGCTCCCTCAATCTTGTCTGTGGTCTTTCTGGTGTAGCAACGGTTGCCGGAATGAATATGCTTTTGCTGGAAGCTTCCAATAACTAGTACAATGAGCCGCATAAACAAACAAAAGCCTAGTCATTCAGCACACAACTACAAGTAATACTAGTATAATTGTAGCCTACTAGAATGTTATGACAAGTCTACACTACAGTGCAAAGTTCATAAATAGAAGTGAGCTCATTTTGTTTAGGATAGCCGTAGTGGCCTACTCCTTTCTGTTTACTGATTTAAATTTACCTTATAGATCAATACTATAATATAGTATATATTATGCAGAAGTATGGACTATTACTAGCCTACATGTATACATTACGTAAATGCTAGTTGTTGTAGGCAAGACAGTTTAGTGCAGTAAATATAACTAACAAATTAAATCTTACAACTAGAACTAGGCTTTGGTATACAAATGAAGTAAACTAAACATTGTAAACGAGCCTGCAACTGATACCTTTATTCTTGTTAATTTTTTACTACTAGAAATTAACATGTAATTACAATATTTCTTAGGTAAACCATATGCTAAACTTCTTATAAATGTGTAAATATCATTTTTTGAGTACATTTCAAAAATTAGTTATCAAGACAATATTTATGTAACTCCACATAAAAAATCTGCCATTTTCTAAAAATCTTTAAAAAAAATGACCGTGTGCCCTGACGGTACTTATAAGTCCACTTGTAAACATCGATCTAATACAAAGACAATTTGATTAAAATTGTATAACTAGAAGTTAAATGCGTTTGCCTGACTATTGAAGTTGCCAATAAAAAATATTTGGGGTTGAAAACTTGAAAAATAAGGTAAAACAAAGGGAAATCAAGAACGTATGTGAGAAATGTACAGAAAAATTGTGAACTACCGCTATAGCAAGACATTGAAAATGGCGTCACACCAGTAATTTTCAAAAAACAATGATACCTCCGACTACCGGCGACTCAGGGGAGATAATACTATTAATTACTTCAATAATTTTTAAAATTCGTATTAAATTAAAAATAATACAGGCATTTAATTAAAGTGGTACTTATAAGTACCGTCAGTAGATAAAGGGTTAAGCCGGCTAAAGACCGGAGGATTAGAAGGTATTGGTCAAGCCGTTCTGACGAGTGTGTGAAGTGGGCAAGGCAAGTGCAAGAGAACTGTGGCACCTGAAATAGCTCAATCGTCAGTCAATGACAGTGTCATGACAGCTTACGCCGATGTCAATGGAGAAGATGTGTCAGGGTTTGTGTTGTGTTATAATGAATGGGTGTCTTAGTTTCGTTTTATAGACCAGTGGTGTGGTCGGGTAGGTAAACGCTTGGTTGTTAACTCGAAACTCTCGAGTTCGAATCGATGGGACTTATGGGCTCTGGAAATCAACCCATTTAGGAATGAAAACTCAGCAAACATGGAGCCATACATATAGATCTGGAATACTGTGTTACGTCAATTTAGTTTCGAGATATAGATGCTTAAAATATGTATTGCGAGAAAGAGCAGTTAGACTGATTTCACCCCACGGGAATTCAGTATCTGGGGGAGGGGGGGGGGGGGTGATGCTAACACCAGGAGAAACAAAACCTAGCAGCTATAACATTGACAACCATACTATCACTGATGGCATTGTTGATGTTCCCATATATATTTATTACGTTATGGCAAATTGACGTATTTTAGCTATTTGACAAATTGACCGCATAGGTAAGTAAAGATACCTCTTTAGACCTAGCAATCGATTGGGAAGTACATATGGCTTATTAACGTACTCTGTGGTGGTCGGTCATCACTATACCAAAACACTTTTCCTCCAACGTAAGTACCCATGAGAGCTGGGTAGACTCAGGGACGTCCTACAGTCACAAGACCGGACCGAGATCCGAGCTCTCGACCTTCGGGCTAGTGGCCAAACTTTCTACAGTTCGACCACACCGTCCCATGAATGGTTAATATACACGGGGTATATGTCTTGTCAGTATTTAAGTAATTTGTTACTAGGTATAATATTCATGTAGTATTTATTGAATATATTAAATTACTTGATTGTATTTCGATGTTTAGGTTTGTGCTTGTTGTTAAAGGTACTTAATTTGTTTGTTACATTGTTTCACTGTTACACTCACTTACTGCTAATTAAGATTTGAACCCAAGGTAAAACATTTTACCTCCAACGTCTTACAAAATCAAAACATCACTAAGTTATCTTTCACTCCCTCTCAGAGTTTCTTCCAGGCATCTCTTTACCCCCCCACCCCCCCCCCCCCCGAACGAAATGAAATTTATATAATTTATATAGAAAATATATACTTTTAACAGTGTCCGCCCCCCCCCCCGAAGAACGTCTGCCTCCCCCCCCCCGAAAATTTCAAGTGCCCCCCCCCCCCCCGGAGAAAAAAGTCTGGAAGAAACACTGCTCCCTCTTCACCCTTCCTTATCCCACCCTACACATTCATCTCATCCCCTTCCCTCTACATATTCTCCTTACCCATCCCTCCCCCTGTACTCCAACCACACATGCTTTTAATATCTAAACCCAATCCTCAACCCATCCACCTCACCAACATCTGCGCGGACGTACAAGGGAACCCAATCCCCCCTGTTTGGGGGCCGGGCGTTCAGTGGCCAGGCGATAGCGGCTTCCGGCGGTACATCTGATATGCCAAGATGTCTAATCAGCCACGGGGATGCGCTCAAACACACCCCGCCGGGAGATGCGTTTAAACACACCCCGCCGGGTGATGCGTTTAAACACACCCCACCACAGGTGACCCGGCCGTTTATAACACCATAACCCTTTGATCCCTGGGGCATTAGACTCGGTTTAGACACATTTAACCCCTTAGCTCTCAAACTAAAATGTGTGAGGTGTTGGCCCCGACCCATTCTTTTCTGGAGAGAAGGGTGCTAATATACATGTATATACGTCATGGATCTAAATAAATAAATAAATACATTCATACATATATATGAGTATATATATATATATATATATATATACATACATATATATATATATATATATATATATATATATATATATATATATATATATATATATATATATATATATATATATATATATATATATATATATATGTGTGTGTGTGTGTGTGTGTATTAGATACTATTGTTCAAAACTGCTATTTGCAGGGTATGTGGGTGCTCAGCCCCTCATGCACCACCCCTAGATCCGCCCATCCACCAAATTCTTCGTATGACCGGCTGGCATACGTTATTGTTCTGTACGCTTACACTAACGAACGAGTTTACCTTAATGTTGATTTATTTTACCTGTTGACTAAATAGACATAAAGCGAGGTGCGAAATGGCAGCGGCCAGTGTTGACTGAGACAGCAGTGTTAAGATAACGGCGTTGTTTCTATTCCTTCACTAGTCCCATGACAGGGTGTGTTTAGGGCAGGGGTTCTTAATCCTTTAATAACCGAACCTACACCAGTTTCATATGCGTTTTCACCTAATTGTTCTATAGTCCACACTCACTAAATCGTTTCGTGAATTTAATGTGTGTGTGTATCTTGACCTCCAACGAACCCTTGAGACTAACTTGCAGAACTACTGGGGTTCGATCGAACACAGGTTAAGAACCACTGTGTAAGAGGGAAATCGAGAGAAAGCAGGTCATAAGACCACAACTGTGGCACCTATTTGTTTTAACTACAGGGTGGTGGTGGTGGTGGTGGGGGGGGGGGGGTTCTTCTCTACTAGTATATTCAAGTATAGATATCTATGCAGGTATGGTGGGAGGAGGGCTGAGGTTAGACCTGTTTAACAAAAACCTACATTTGAGGAGGGGTTCAATAAATGTAACGAAGGATATTATTTTGTATTGGTTTAATAATAATAACAAATGGATCAAACCATTTCGTTAAGCCATAACCATAGAAAGATTTAGAATATAAGATTTGAAGGAGGACTAAAGAATATTAAATATATCTTGGGTGGTCAGGCTAGGATTAATTGGCCCTATCTGAATACGTTCACAGCTATTCAAATGTACATTTTACAATGTTAAATAATAAACAACACATAATCACAAAAATTACAATAATCTAATTATACGGCCCGTGTTGATAATTATTTCAGATGAATGGAGTGTTGTTTTACATTTTTTGCTGACTTGACTATCCCTTCATATGCTGTGGTCCCAGGAACTCTACTTTACTTGCCTCTTGGTCCGTCAGGTTCGAAAAGGAAACTTTATTTACTTCAACTGTCTTTAAGAATGTCAATATAGCCTTTAGTTGTAAATAATGATACTATACATACGGGTAGCAAATTACTTTTTCTTAAAAAATAATTATAATCAAAATGTTTCCTATTTTTTCTAAACAAAAGATAACTGATATAAATATACTTAGCAAACCGTTACTGGGAATACTATAAACACTGCAGTATTAGAAAAAAATATATTCATCTGACACGAAAATCCGAAAATCTTTGAAATACTAAACGGAAAGTACCGAAGTTTTGACCGGGAAATCCCGTATTTTTACAAGGATTGAAAGAGCGGCGCGTTTATTTTTTCTTCCTTTAAAATAACAACAGGTACCACTACGATGAGGCAAAGCTTGTTCAATGTTTTTTTTTAAACGTACTGAAGAAAGCGAGGGGTGGATGCGAGTTGGGGGGGGGGGGGGGGTGGCACTTAAAATTTCCGAAAGGGGGGGGGGGGAGCGGCGCACCGAAATATTCCGAGGTGAGGATGCTGACACAAGTTAAAGTGACTATTTTCTGTATACGATGATACTATTCTGTTTCGTTCTGGTGAGGGGGGTGGTGGGGGATAGGGCAGTGGACATGTTTATACGGGGTCGGGGGGGGGGGGGGCAGTGCCTAATCGAAGAGATGCCTGAAAAAGAAAACCAAGGTGTAGAGGGGGTTAGAGGCACACGCACACGTTTCAACAGTACAAATAATGTAGACCACATATCATGTGTTATACAATATTGCGTTTATCAATAATAATATAGACTATGTTTATTGTGTTGTACATGTATATCAACGGTACCACACAGGGCAGGCATCCACTTGTACACACACCTCAACATAAACCTTAATATTCCATTACCTAACCCAAAACGACCTAAACGAAACATTCCTGCAAGACTTAGCTTGGGAATTGCATCGTTCCTCTTGCTGTATATAAACCTTAATGGTTTTGACAGGAGACAATTTACTAGAAACTATTATTTCTAGGAACATCTTGACGTCAAATAGACAGTGACATGAGTAAGTACGTCACCTTCTTCCGAATGGCTCTGTTCTGTAGTACTTATTGTTACATAACTGTCTGGTATAGCCTATAGCTACCTGTAACATCACTGTTTGGTAGAACTACCTGTAACATCACTGTCTTGTAGAACTACCTGTAACATCACTGTCTAGTAGAACTACCTGTAACATCACTGTCTTGTAGAACTACCTGTAACATCACTGTCTAGTAGAACTACCTGTAACATCACTGTCTTGTATAGCTACCTGTAACATCACTGTCTTGTAGAACTACCTGTAACATCACTGTCTTGTAGAACTACCTGTAACATCACTGTCTTGTAGAACTACCTGTAACATCACTGTCTGGTAGAACTACCTGTAACATCACTGTCTTGTAGAACTACCTGTAACATCACTGTCTTGTAGAACTACCTGTAACATCACTGTCTTGTAGAACTACCTGTAACATCACTGTCTTGTAGAACTACCTGTAACATCACTGTCTTGTAGAACTACATGTAACATCACTGTCTTGTAGAACTACCTGTAACATCACTGTCTTGTAAAACTACCTGTAACATCACTGTCTTGTAGAACTACCTGTAACATCACTGTCTGATAGAACTACCTGTAACATTAATGTCTTGTAGAATTGCCTGTAACATCACTATGTGATAAAGTGGGAATACCTATAACATCACTCGTATAAGCTTCTACACGTAACATTACTGTCATTTTTAATATGTGAGAAACCACAACTACGGCACAATTCCATATTACTTCCACAACATATTTTCCGTGCTACGTAGGACTCATTAATATCAATCTCTAACAACTAACGCTATTTTTTAATGTTTATTCTTATATCTAAGGTAATTCTTGATATGGAAGCTCCTCCCCAAAACTCAATTCACACCTTCACTCCTCAATCACCCACTTAAACCAGGACAACCCAAGCAGATTTAAACAAATGTTTCTTCTGAATACGTTGTTGACCTTAATGACCCCGCTCGACCCCAGGTTGATTCATTTAGTGCTCAACTTCCTGTGGAGTGCCACTCCGTCTGTAGGCGAGTCAAAACATGCGGAAGTGACGTATCAACCCAAAAAACCTCAAGAGTTATGGCACTTTGGGCTGTTAGAATAATAATTTAAAGATTAACTTGCAAGGTCAACGAACTGTATATAAGTATGTGGACAATATATACATACACACATACAAACATATATATATATATATATATATATATATATATATATATATATATATATATGCCCATATAGATATATATATGTATACATATATATGTATACATGTGTATATATGTTACGGTCAAAGCCCGAAGTCGGCCAATGCTAGGATTGGCCGGCCAATCCGCGCATTGGCCAATATCGCCTCCCATAGGTCGGTCAAAGTCCGAAACTTTGCTTGATTTCGGCCTTTGGCCGGCCAATCCGCAGACTGGCCATGGTGGACCGGCCAAAGTCTTAATTAGAAGATCATCTGGCTAGGGACGACCGGCCAAAATCAGAATTAGAAGATCATGAGCAGATTTTGGTTTTTTTTTTATGCCGTAAGGATCATGAAATTAAATCTTTATTGATTATTAATTAAAGTAAATTACAGAAACATTCAAATTTTTTATTGTACTATAGTCTCAATCTAACAATATCATCATTTGTTACAACAAGTTGAACTTTTATGGCATTTAGAATTACATAGCAGCTTGTTATTTTTTACACTTGCAGCGATTTGTTGTGCACTTAGTTGTGCAATTGCAGCGAGTGTAGCCTTGGCCCCCAGTCAATGATTGTGAAGATGCGATGGTTCGTAGTGAATTTTCCTCAGTGCCAACTGACGACAATAAGAGCAGCTTTTCGTGAAGAATTGAAAACTCACTTCTAGCATACAGTTGTTTTAGAACAACATGTTCCGTTCCTAATTTGTAGAAACCGCCCTCGACGCTCATGACAACTGCAATCACGCTTCGGGGATCACCGTGACCTCTGTCAACATCTGGAAAACGGATGCATACATTGTCACCCACTTCACCATCTTTAAATTTTGTATTTGATGTTTTAAGCATCTTAGCACCTTGAGTTTGCAAGCCAGTATGAGCTGCTGATCTGTGTTCCATGATGTCTTGTTTGTTGTGACACAATCTGCAGGTAATGTTCCCTCCGTACCCTTCGTCTGCTTCATTGGGTATTCCACAAATAGCATGGACATCGTTGCCACAGGATCCAAAAGAATGAGCTGCACTACAATGTTTTTCACAAACTATATAGAATCTGTTGGCCACATTATTGTCACGCAACTGGTCTGGGCGTTCCGCCACGACAGTAGATGTGTTAGCTGAGGATGTCGTTGCATTTATGGCAACCTCAATTTCTTGTTCAATGTTCTCAAGATCTTCCTCAGTAACTATTTTATCGAGAGCCCATATATGGAAACTAACATGGATTTACATTTTTTTTTCTTTTGACAGCCATCTGCTATGCCTGTCTCATGGTCTGATGGCCCTTTTGATCCATGTCGCCTTGCATATAGAATGCTATACAAACAAGAACTAAACAATTCGTTACTCTCAATGAAAACGCACACAGAATAATGAAAATGCGATCACATTTTAGTCTAGATAGAACATTGGCCAGGACATCCCGGCCAGTGCGCGCATTGGCCGGCCAATGTACAAAATACGCTGTGAAGTTTAAGCGCTTCGGACTTTGGCCAGTACGTCCCGGCCAGTGCGCGCATTGGCCGGCCAATGTACGAAATACGATCTTAGTGCTAAGTTCTTCGGGCTTTAGCCAAGAGAGCCGGCCAATGCGCGGACTGGCCGGCCAATCCGCGCTTTGGCCGCACTTCGGGCTTTGACCGTAACATATATATTTACGAGCCGACTCGCGGCATAACATACGCCGCTTTTAGTTGTTGTTTTTTTCTACTTTTCAGTAATTCATAATTTGTGAATTCGACAGTGCCAACGCTGCCACTGCAAATATTTCTTTGAAACACTATAAGTAGCTCGTTAAGGATGATCACCCCTCCCCCCCTCCTCCCCCCCTCCGTTACAGTAAACTCCACTTAGTTACCCCCCCTCCCCCCCCCTCCCCCCCCCCCCACACTTCCGTTTAAACTCGTTTCAAACTAAATTATCTGCCCCTAATAGTCGTCACTAAACCCGGCTCTGCTTGTGAACCACAGCTCACCAGATCATGTAGGGGTGGGGAGGTAGGGAGTGTGCTTACAGCTTGTTTTTTAGCGTCTCCCAGAAGAGAATTATATATATGTATATATATATATATATATATATATATATATATATATATATATATATATATATATATATATATATATATATATATATATATATATATATATATATATATATATATACAATTGTTAACATTTTGTTGTTAACATTTTCAAATATAATGCATATCTAATACAAATGAAAATATGAATCCGAAAATATCACGGACTAAAAACAATTATTTTTTTTCTACTGTTGGCAGAGCTAATGACCCCGGGCAGCGTTTAATTAACGGCAGCTAATTCTCTGGTCCGGCTAAATAGCGAGCGGCACGAACTAAGCTAACACACCGAAACACGGGGCTCGTGTTACCCACGGTTAATGCCGGCCCATTTCCCGCTCTTTAATCCGGTGTATTGTGACAAGCCGGACTTTTCCGGCTACTGACCATGTGACCGAGTCCCCATTGTCCCCGATGGAATTCACGAGGGAGATGTCCTCACGAAGATCTGAAGGACCGGGTAGGACTCTCCCCGCCCGTCTGGTGGCAAACGTGTCCGTCTCTATTAGATGACGTTTTAGTGGACATGTTCACACTTCACATTGAGTAGTTGAATTGAAGTGACATGTTTTTTTTTTTTAATATTTTAGAAATGTGTCTTATTTTACAATTTTAGGTAGACCTATACATTTTCTTGCTTTCTTTACAATAAAAAAAAATAAAAATAAAAAATATAAAAGAAATTGAGATAACATAAGCTAAGCAAAGGACCATTTAACTAAAATTTCAATGTTTCGTTAGCTCCAATACTAGTTACGGTTATTGGAGACATGGACAGTGTTCTAAAATGTTTTGCTAGAGCATTGTAAAGTTATAGGAATCTTAGGGGATTTCAAGATTGCTTGGACTCGGGTGAGGCGGTACCGAAATGGAAATCTTATGTATGAATTGAAATAATGTGTGTGGTGGGGAATGAGAGACGTGTTGTAAGCCTACAATAATCTCCCATGAATGATTACTAAAGGTTAAAGCTTCTATTTATTAAATTACATAACTAGATCAAACTATTTTGAAGACATTGAAGATGAACCAATAAAGCCACAGGGATGGGTGGATAGATGTAGACTGACCACAGAAACCAATCATGTTTTGTTTTTGTTTTGACTAACAAGACAAGGCAGTGAACGACACAGCTGATGTATTGGGTCAGATAGCACCAACAAATCTTATGCCTTTTCTCGTGGACCGTATGTTGGGGTTAGGGGTCTGACCCCTCACATGTGACCCCTCACATGTGACCCCTCACATGTGACCCCTCACATGTGACCCCTCACATGTGACCCCTCACATGTGACCCCTCACATGTGACCCCTCACATGTGACCCCTCACATGTGACCCCTGACATGTGACCCCTCACATGTGACCCCTCACATGTGACCCCTCACATGTGACCCCTCACATGTGACCCCTCACATGTGACCCCTCACATGTGACCCCTCAGTCACATGTGACCCCTCACATGTGACCCCTCACATGTGACCCCTCACATGTGACCCCTCACATGTGACCCCTCACATGTGACCCCTCACATGTGACCCCTGACATCTGACCACAAGTCCTCAGACACCAACTAACGCACGACCTTCAATCATCGGTTGTCAGGCTAGGTCAGGGGTGGGAGGTGGGGGAGATCATTTCTTAACCCTACCAACACGGTTTTAACCCGGGGTGGTCAAGCGAGGCTGTACTGTGAATTACTGACCAAATAACGGAATGGTCAAGGGAGGGGGTGGGGGTGAGGATAGAGAAGGGGACGGTGGGGGGGGGGGGTCCAAGTGGCTGTCAACACTCATTCATGACTAAGAAGTCCGGTAAATAAAGATGGACAAAGAGAACAGGTCTGCGTGCTGAACCAAGTAGAGTTTGGCATGCCTCATGTCTGCGTGTGTACTTAACGGTTGGCGGGGGTGGGGGTAGGAGGGGGTAGGGAGGGGAGGGGCACCTTATGTGAAACTGGGAACAGAGGGATTATGGTTCGGAAGCATTAAGGGGAGGGAGGGGGTGATTGAGGTAGGGTGGGTGTAATTTAGAGGAGGGGTAGGGATTGGAGGGGGGTGCGTTATATGAAACTGCACGGAGGGATTAGAGTGTGGTGGCATTAAGGAATGAGGGCGAACAGTGGGGTAATATAGGGGGAGGGGGAGGCGAATAGTGGGGTAATATAGGGAGGGGGAGGGGGGGTAACAAAACCTGAAACCTCCGTGCATTCGGGAAAAAAAATTGCTTTCTTCGGGTGCACGTCTCAACTGCTCGTGTTTTCCATCAGTTAATTCCCTTCTCGTCTCTCCCTCACCCACAAGCCAATTTTTTAACTGTCACATCACGTCCCTCGTCCAAGGGTCGGCGCCGATGCCCGGTCGTACCATGCTGATTACTGACCCGTCTTACGGTGCTGATTAACATTTTTTTTCAAGAAAACTAAAGCCAAAACTAAAGCGAAAAAAAAACACATGGTTTTTTTTTTTAAAACACAATTGTCTGCTGACATTTTAACATTATATACATGTATATATAGGCCTGTATATATATATATATATATATATATATATATATATATATATATATATATATATATATATATATATATATATATATATATATATATATATATATAATTAAATAGAGTAAGGTAAAGATGGATTTTTTCGACGAATACAGTTTGGCAAAACTTAGATTTTATGAATTTAAAAAAAATTACTTTTAAAAATTGATACTTTTTTCTGTTCCTAAAGTAATTACATCAACAAACAGATTAAATTTTAATTAAATATATTAATAACTCTAAAACGAACGTTGAAGATAATAAAATAGGCTAAAAATAGGCGCATTACATGTCTTGTATCGCAATGAACAGTTCTTTTCGTGCACATCAAAAAACACAATGATTTCCTCGAGATATAACTACCTATAAATAACCAGTAGGTTCTGATTGTCCCGTGGGAATGTCTCGAATATTAATTATCTACAATGTTAATTACTCCTTCATTAAGTTTTGATAATAATTATCCTGCCCGTCTATATAGCTGACGGTCACGTGTGTTGATTATAATTTAAAGTGCATTGTCTTATTGTGAAGATGAGTGATTCTTAAATCGTTTTGCTAACTATGAAATAACACAAAGGGTCAATGCACTGTTATTGATATAGGCCTACTGTTCTCAGTGGTTTATATTTTTGACATTTTATTATTTTAAAAGCGGACTAGGGACTGTTGTAACTTTGAAAGGGTGTGGTATTGAAGTAACTATATATATGTGGATGTGAGTGTGCGGGGAGGGGGGGGGGGTCTTTTCGATTTACGTTACTGGAAGTAGTCGAGAAGCAGTAGGGTGTAGGGTGAACAAAGAAAATAACGCCGAGGTTCTCAGATAAATAATATACTATATTGGTTAGCATACAGCCACTACTATTATGAACACATGAAATATAAGCATAAAGTGATTATTTTAATGTATTACATCAAGAATAATATTACTATTATCTACGAGTCATTCCCTGCTTACGATGTAGACCTAATTCATATATTAAGGCAATTTTCGTTTGTTTTTTACGAATTGACCTTTAGTTATCTAAAATATGGAAAAAATAAATAAGAGCCCAAATCACGTTTTAAATTTCAGCATTTAATTTATACATCTTACAAACATGCATTTGCGTTGCAGTTTGGCGCATAAAAATTGTAAAATTAATTATTAAAATGTAATTAGTCCCCAAAAATTAATGTGAAAATGACTACAAAATGGTATGTGGTGCGTGTGTGTGTGGGGGGGGGGGGGGGGAGGGGTAAAGCTCGTCCAAGTTAGCACAGAGAGAACAATGAACTCGCCACCCACTGTGCTTCCCCCCCCCTGATAGTGTCGTCAGAAGGGGGAGTGGCGGGGAGGGGCAGGGGGAGTTAATCTTGTACGCCGGCCTTCACAACGTATTAGCCGTACTGTCTGGGGTCATTCAGGGGAACTAACTGCACGTTTTTTAAACTCCAGAGTAATTTTTGGCACTTGAGCCTCTGACATTACAATATTTTTTTTTTTTAATTTTTTTTTTTGAGCTGGATGATGACAAGGTTAGGATATGATGGCCTGGGATTGAAGTATTAAAAATAAAAGTGGGAGCGAAATTGTATGGTGGGGGGGGGGGGGTATACAACGGGCGTGAAATCGCCACTTTTGTCGCGTGAGTGGACGGTGATACAAAACGTGTGGGGTAAAAAGTGATCAATGATAGTTGCCATCCCCCGTAGTGTTATATAAGAATATTCGAGAAAGTTTAGGGGAGATCACTCCAGCTTTATTTAAAACCGAGTGCTCATCATAATACAGAAGTAAGGCCATGCAACGTGGCCTTACTTAACACGGAGTACAGAAACCTGAAGACAGCAAACCATCTAGGAGAGAAAACTCCGAAATCTAGCAACTGCTGTCTTGTATTTTGTTCTTGGATGGACAATTGCCAAGGATGCAAACCGTAAAAATAAAAGCAAGCTGAAATCAACGGCGCATTACAGGTTGACACGTAAAACATAATTGTGTTGGAGGAGATCCCGTCAAACATTACAATTAAGAACGAAGAAGAAGAAGAGTGGTGGTAGTGGCTCGGCTTTAGGCAATAAATCTTGCCTCTATTTAACAATAACTCCAAAAAAATTATAATAGTTTGACGAAAAAAAATTCTCTTTGGGAAAATAACTTTGTTTTGCATAATATGTTAGAATCTAACGCGAGTTTATAAAAGTATTTATAGGCATAAAAGTCCCCAATGATTTAACACAAATAACTGGGTATCTTTTCGATTTTTGTAACTGATAAATATATAGGCCTATATTCTGATGAATTAATTAAGCTTTTTGATAAAGTAAAACACAATTCAATATTAAGACAACAATAGTCAAACGTACTTGAAATTTATTTGTCTCAACGATAGAGCTAATAAATATTAAGTAATTAACATTTAACATGGCCGAAAATACATTTTAAAAAAATGTGTAGCTTAAAATAGATCTCTAAATTGACTATAGAGCTAATTAGAAATTAAAACATTAATATACGTCAAACAAGACCGAAAACTAGAATAATTCCTTTGATTTACTGTGCTTAAAATAGCTCATTAATATGACGGATGTGACAAAGAAGGGAGAGAACCGACACATCGGAGCTTAAAACAAGGGAGATAATTTAAACCAATAACAAAAGACATTTATATGCATGGGGTATTATTTCCCCGTGGATACTCTAAGCCCCATCCCCCATCCGGGGGGATTTAGTTATACAACATGCTGTTCCTAGTGGTTCTCACAAGGGGAGATGAAGCATCAAAGCTAAGATCTAAAAACTGTTTTTTAAGGATAAGATGAGCGATAGTAGAGGCTACAGGCAGATATTAAAGATTTGCCAGAAGCAATATACACGTTTAATATGACAGAACATTGAGATTTAAAAAAAAAAAAAAAAAAGATAGACCTATTTTCTTTTTCTTCTTTTTTTTTTCCATAAAAAATGTACAAAAAATAAAGTTAAAAAAATTGCAATAAATTATCAAGTAGGCCTATACCTAATTAAGCAACGCGTTCCATTTTTTTTTTCGTAAAAATAATTTTCTTTGTCTGAAATTTCTTTGAAAATACGTCTTTGGCTTGAACGAATAATTTAATTAAAATAATGCGTTAGCAATATGAGTACTAATGTATTAACCTTGTTAAAATTGTTAAACTTGTATTGCATGACTAGATTTTTAAAATATTAGGTAAGAAATGTAGACACAAAAGTAATGCTGGCTTGTATCCGAACTCGCGACTTACACGGGCACCAGCTGAAGGTTCTAATTAGTCTGCAGAAATTCGCCGTGGACAGAACAAACATGGTCAGCCGTCCTTCGCCAAATGGCCCACCCTTGTCAATCACTTGACCCCTCATTAGCAGAGGTCAATGGAATAATAAATCGTATCCTTGTTAATTGCTATTTGATTGTCCACAAACGGAGCCCGGCCCTCGAAATTATGACTCCCCCCTCGGAGAAATCACTTGTCACATTAGGGGACACGAGGGTTTTGTCCCTTGAATTGTGCTGGGGCAGCTCAAGTAGAAGAATTGTAAGACGTTTGCCATTGAGACAGTGCTGTTGGTACACTACTATATACTACATTACTATGAAGTACACAATGAGACATAGAATGAGAAACATGAATGGAAATAGTGGATTTAAAAAAAAAATTAAGAATAAATTAATATAATAAATATTAATATTAAATTAAATATTAATATTAAATTAATATAATAAATAAATATGTGCATTAATCAAAAGCAGGTAATACTAAAACAGTTTTTTTCACACCAGGTGTTAGCAGTAAACAGAGCAGGTGCAGTAGAGTTCGTCTGTTTTCTGTGACACCGGAATGGAGATAGTAGTTTGGTCCTCTCTACGACCGGCTGCCTCAGCTATCACGGACTTAAGTCAAGGGCCAATTAAAGCTGAACAGATACAGGGACCTCCGTGTTTTGTTGTATCGTGTAATCAGTGCCTGTAGATTCCCCAGTTTTCAACAAGGTATTACGGCTAGGGATAAGGACTGTGGGATTGACAATCGTTTATTTTAACACTATTCCCGTCATTGCCGACACCTTTGTAAAACTACATATAAACTGTGGGGTCTTCAATGACTGTATCACCGAGACAGTTTCACCCTATTACAATTGGACCGCTCTGTTGTTATAACCCCCCCCCCCCCCAACAATCATGAATGTACAGCTGATATAACCCCCATACAACATACAGAGGATATCACCCCACCCCTACAGAACGACCGTAGAACCGACATAGCCCCGAACCCCCAATATAGTCGCTAAACTACCCTCCCGTATACGGCTCTCTAACAGCCGGACCGCCCATCGACCTTGACCCCTCTAGTACTTCCTCCCAGTACCGAACCCCGGCGGCTCGCCAAGTGAGGGATCAATCACAACCATGGGGAGATCACCGGAACTGCCGCACTTCCCTCCCCAAACGAATTAAGCCCCTTGTCAACCATCGATCACGTGATGAAGTAGCTCACCCCCCCCCCTCCCCCATACACACACACACTCACAGCTTGACCTTTACCCCTCTTCATTATTTAAAAAAAAAAAAAACTCGGACAAGCCTTTTAACAAAATCACTCAACAGCAATTATGAGGGCTTCATTATGCCATAGACAAGTCGTGGGCTATCATAGACGTTCTATTGTGTCGTACACGCCACGTCGTCTCTTAGGCTTGATATTATATTATATAGAGAACATAAATGATAGAATGCTTATGATTATAACGCATAGAAATATTGCAATCGAGAATGGTCCACATCGTAATTAAGACAAATAAAAGCTTTTTTTAAAAAAAAAAACCCAGTAATTTGAACAACTATAATTAAAGTAATCCCAATTGAAGGTATTAATGTAAGCTTCCTTCAATATAAATACAAATTGAAACCGACGAAGAAGAAAGCTATCATAAATCGGGTAAAGTAAGGTAGCCTTTCGGACCTGAAGGTCCAATAGGCAGGTGACCTCGGTATATGAAGGGGCAGTGTGGTCAGCACAAATTTAAGTAAGGTACCCTTTCAAACTTTATGCTTCATGGGGCAGGAGAAATAGAATTATATTGTTTTTGTGACCTGGGCATATGAAGGGATAGTGTGGCAAGCACTATGCGCAGCCGCATTTAATTTCCCTAACGTGAGTCAGGTACCCATTGGAGCTGAGTGGACGCTCTACTGACACGAACACGGGTTTCGAACTCGAGGCTTTCGGGTAAGCAGTAAAGCACTCAACAATCCGACATCACCCACTCACGCCACAGATAGGGTACATTAATCTAATCTTCTTCCGTCTACAGCTATATCCACACTGTCACACCCTCTACAGACCACAATAGAGTGATAAGTGACATCCGCTATTTATAGAGTAATTCGGAGTGCGTCCACACTGCACAATGTATTTTCCCTCCAGCCTCTCCATGTCAGCGTGACACAGGTAGCGGTCAACATCTAAAACAACAACCAACCCCCCCCCCCCCCAACTCGGTATAATGTCACACTGACCCAGCGCGAGCCTGGCCTGAACAACAAAAAAGACATCAACCGTTATTGCCGATTTTATCTTCGGACATACAGACATGCCACATTGGATGTAAAAAAAAAATTGTCCGCGAGCCAAAACATGGAGTAGAGACATTATGTCTATTTTTATTTGGTTTTTTTTTCGATTTTTTTTTTTGAAAAAACAGAATCACTTTGGCAGGGCCTGGATAAATGAATGAAGAGCCTAGCCGATATTGAATTTTCACCACCCTAAAAAGTAGAATTCTATTTTTAAACCTGACGGTTCCATGCGGCAAGTGAAGTAGAGTACATCTGTTTCTGTGACATTGGCATATGAAGGGATAGTGTAGTCGGTACTATGTCTACTGAGTATTATAGTACAAGCATTACCAAGAGACGAGCCTCCAAAATATTTCGAAATTTTTAATTATATCTACCATAATAGGTAATCTATATGGGGATATCTGTTGGCCCTTACAATATTTGAACCCCCACACTTTTTGTTACCTCAACAATGTAAGGTCTTCATAACCTTTATAATACAAATTGATAACAAAACATTTAACCAGCTTTCACTTAAAAACATTTTAAAAATTAATGTTTTAAAATAAAAATGCCGATTACTTATCGATTACTTATCGATAACTTATCGATCTATCGATACGAATAAAAAATCAATCTACCTTTCGATTCTTCCCCCTCCAGATGATCCAACAGGACCGTGTCCGTTTGGTGAGTGACCTGTCAGTAGCTGACATAACTCCTGCAGCGCGCGTGGTCATCAAAGGTTTAATGAGATGACAGGTGGACAGTCGTTCAGGTCCTGGCGGTCACGTGATCAACGTTGTCAGGACAGGTGCACCAGGCTTAGGGTGGCGATTTGTTTTTGTTTGGTGATGCAATCAAGATAGGGGGACGGGGGGGGGGGGGAGCTTGGAATACGATACCCCCCCCCCCTTCTTCGACCCCACTTCACTACCAAAAACAATATTGAATTATTATATTTTCCAAATTCCAAAACATTACGCTACGACAGTACAAAAAATATTGGATCACCAACAGCAGCTCAACCCTCTATGATGCTTAAATTTTTTTTATTTCTCCCGAACAACTTTACCGTTGCTTTTTTTTTTTTTTTTGTATAGGTCTACTGAAAAGTACAACTAAAACTACACGAAAAGCGTTGTTAAATTATACGACCTTACGGTGAAAAATAGCTTATATTCACCAGTTATAGGTAAATACGAAAATAATTTCCTAGACAATTCTTCCATTCGGTATGAATGATGACAGACTTTTAGAATATTGATGTAAATATGATGAAAATTGGAGAGTCAATAATGGCTCATGGGTTAATGTAATTAGTAAATTATAATTAACATTTTTTAAAATTTCAAAATAAGTGTATTACATTATGGATTAAAAGGGGTCATCCATTTATGACGTCCACAATGACCCCAAACAAAAAGTATGTGTGTTGTAAACATTGAGTAAAATCAAACCAAACACACCACGTTAATTTTAAACACATTGCACATGTGTAAGTTGTATTATTTACAAAATAAAAAACCGTAACAAACGAAAAACTTGTTTCTGTTTCACATCCGTGTTAACATCACACACACACATCAAACATCAAAGACAAGCGAACCGTGGCGTTATTCAGCCGTGGCGTCCCACCTGCTTGTGATCAGTCAACCGAGACGCAGTTGATCCTGGTTGTTGTATACCCGTCACGCATCAGGGCGTCACGGTCTGGAGGGCATTGTGATGGTGATACTTTCTCCCACAGCTACATTTGACACATGAAGTGTTAACAGAAATCTTGTGTGAACATACGTTTTTTGTGCCATTCCGTGTTCCGTTTGAGATAAGTGGACACAGGGACGTTGTATAGTACCAAAACAGAACAGCATTCTTTCTCTAGAGTGTGTATTATATTTTTTGAGCCTACAGCATACTGGTATTTGTATTTTATAAAATGGCTGACCGAAAGCACAGCTTAGACGAAACAATGATATAGCGTCTGCTACTATGGGAGGCGTGGTCAAGTAGGGGAAAGTGTGGGGGGTGGGGGGTGGGGGGGGCTATGCCTGCTATGAGTTTGGAACCACTGGCAACATATCTAGGAAAGAAAACACTGCTGCCTTATAATTTGTTCTTGGTTGTAAGAGCCCATGGAAGCAAGTCCAGAAAGAAAAGGAGGCTGAAATCTGAGTCAATGGACCGTATGGCGCGTAACAAGTTGAAACGTAATACTTAATATCTTTGGAGGAAATGCCTTCCTCTAGTACAAAAAATTGGGTACAAAGACCTAATATAGCATTCTTTAGGAGCAATTACATGAACAACAATCACAACACAGGGTGAGCTCAAGAGTGCCTTGTATTTCAAGATGGTTATGTGAAACACCAAATACTATTGCAAAGACGAAAGGTTGACATACGTGTTGTATGCACCAATGTAGTTTTTGAGTTATGTGTTGTAGACGAAAGTTGTAAGTACTGTAGAAAAAAATGAATACATATCACGCCAGTTCTTAAATATATATATATATATATATATATATATATATATATATATATATATATATATATATATATATATATATATATATATATATATATATTGTTTACGGGGTTCCTACGATCCAAATATTTGTAAATTAGCACGCTAGGACTATTTTCGCGTTTCATGTTAAAATCTAAGTGTCTAGATTTTACTATAAACTGAATCTTGTGATACAGTGCTTTGCTGGGAGCTTGAATCTCTGGGGCTCTAGGTACATCCTAGCATTTAGGACGCGTCTTTTTAACGTCAGGCCAAACCAGTAAAGTACAGTGTACTATTTCAACAAACTAATACAGTTTAAATAATAAGGGAACGATACTCAAACTGTAATATGAAGTACTTGTTAGTTATAACTTGACAACAAAAAACCAACTCAACTCTTTCAGACAGAAGGACCACGCCCTTTCCCCCACCCACCTCAGCACCCCACCCATCCCCATCCCACCTCCGACGTCCAAGCAAACAACTCATGATCCAACGTTCGATAACTCTCTACCTCCAAACACTTAGCGCTGTCATTACTCTCTCCACTCAAACTAATCTCCATGACAACAAAGACTCAGCATTTTAAGGAGAGAAATTTGAGCTGGTTTCTCAAATATTGAATTTCATGATCGAAAAATTAAAATTGGCATTACAAAAGGATAGAGGATCCGGTTTGCACACCGTAGCTTTTACGCTAAAACTTTGAACATGGGAAATAACTCTACCATGTTTAATTCCAACCCACCATTTGCAGGGAAGCGTCAAGTTACAAGCGTCTGTTATATTAAATCTAACAAAGACACTCGCAGGGGAGGTAATTTGTTTCAACAGAACCGGACCCAGAATAGGGAAGGCTTGAATATCAGGTAAACAGCGCGTGAAATTGCTCACAAATATTTTACAGGTGGATCGATTGTTGAGTCAAACATGCAGGTGAGTACATGTGAAATAATTCACGTGGGGGGTAAACGCTACAAAATTTGCGTAGGTGTACATTTTTTTTTCAAATACAGAGATGTTTAAATAAATTTGTTTTTATGTGCAATAGCTCGCACGTTGAAAATTGTTAGCAAAATGTGTGTACATTTGCAATATTTCAAAGGCAGAAAAATATCGCTTAATCTGTGTCCATGTGCAATATACAGAAATTTGTAACTAAATGTGTGAACATGTGCTATAGGTCATTTGCATAAAGTAAAAAAAAAACTGCACATATGCAAACTTTCGCAGGATGTATGGTCCACATGTGCAATCATTTACACGCAGAAAAACGATACAACGGCGGGAAAAGTCACGCGACAGTTTAGATATTGTAATTATCCAGTTGATTTGTGTACAGCTGTTAGGATTATATGGATTATGGTTGGGCTCATCATTAGGGTCACAGTTGGGTTAGTGGTTAGGGTCACAGTTGGGTTAGTGGTTAGTGTCACAGTTGGGTTAGTGGTTAGGGTCACAGTTGGGTTAGTGGTTAGGGTCACAGTTGGGTTAGTGGTTAGGGTCATATTTAGGTTAGTGGTTAGGGTCACAGTTGGGTTAGTGGTTAGGGTCACAGTTGGGTTAGTGGTTAGTGTCACAATTGGGTTAGTGGTTAGTGTCACAATTGAGTTAGTGGTTAGGGTCACAGTTGGGTTAGTGGTTAGTGTCACAACTGGGTTAGTGGTTAGGGTCACAGTTGGGTTAGTGGTTAGGGTCACAGTTGGGTTAGTGGTTAGGGTCACAGTTGGGTTAGTGGTTAGGGTCACAGTTGGGTTAGTGGTTAGGGTCACAGTTGGGTTAGTGGTTAGGGTCACAGTTGGGTTAGTGGTTAGGGTCACAGTTGGGTTGTGGTTAGGGTCACAGTTGGGTTAGTGGTTAAGTTCAATGCTCTGGCCAGGAACAGTTTTTTCTTGTGAACAAACAAAATCACTTCAAAAAAGACACATAATTGACACATGCAAGTATTCTTCAGGCAATTAAGTACATATTATTCATACAATCATACAGTTTGGTACAACTGAATCAATGTAATGTGTAAAAATGCCATTTCATTAAATAATAGTAAGCAATTATAATTCTATTTTTGTTTGTAAAAATTATTATTTTTCATTTTTTTTGTAGTAAAACAGATACTAACACAAGGGACGTAATCAAGAAATATAAACAAGCGCGGTTCATTCTTATTTACCTCCCTTCACACGTTATAGTGGTTGAAGTATTTTATTATCCGATGCTTGAGACATTGAATCAAAGTAAACACATATTTTAGCAATTGCTGTATTTGCTAAATAGTAGTACTTAAACATTAGGCACTTCCCTTTGTTATGACAGTTATAATTTAAATGTTTACAGTAAATTAGTGATTATTTCATATGAAATAATGGGTTAAAATATAATCTATAAGAATTCCACTAAAAATGTCATATTATGTCATGTAACAGATGTCAAAATAAAAAACATATAATCTAGAACCGTGTAACAAAAATCTAAAGCTTGTGTTGTAATTTGTTGAATACGTGTTTCACGGTAATGGATTGTTTTGAACTTGCTGACTCTTTCATCTGCCGCTCTAAGCTTGGAGTCAGCCACACGTTTGACTGACTCTTACATTTTGCTGGACGGTATAGTGCGCTCGATCGCTCGGTCTCGAGTTCGATTCACGGACGCACGTGTCTGTGGAACATCACTGAGTCCACTCAGCAGATGCGTAGCGACCCTTCCCGGCGCCTGGGGACAAACTTTCGATTTGCACCCCCCCTCGAGATTTCGATTTGCACCCCCCCTCAAACTTTCGATTTGCACCCCGCCCCCTCGAGCTTTTCATTTGCACCCCCCCCCCCCTCAAACTTTCGATTTACACCACCCCCAACCTTTCAATTTATCTTTCCAACCCATTTTGGCGCCCCCTAAGGTCGGCGCCCGGGGACATATGTCCCCCCCCCGCCCCCCCCCCCCCCTCGCTACGCTACTGCCACTTAGCTCTGATGGACACCTGAGTCATTTTAAGGAAAGTACAGGCGGCTGGGCTTAGAAATGACCACACCATATCTTTATTTGCCAAGGACCAGAAACGAAATATACGTCATCTGCCCTATGGATCGTTACGTCTAAAAAAGAACTTAACTTTTTTCTTACATTTTGAGCTATAGAGCCGTTTTTTTCAAACAACGGTGCTTATAATAAAAAAAACAACCCATGAATGTAAAAAATGTATCACATTTTTCTCTTGGACTGTCATGTTGAAAAGAAAACGAAACACGCCGTATCTAGAATCATGTGTTGGAATATCAAAATAGCGTTCTGGCAGCTGGGTGTTGCACTGACCACAATATCCCATTGTAGGTCGAAGTTACAAAAACAGACGAAATCTACTTTATCTGTATCAGGTCTGAATGCGTGAGTAGATTATTTCTTTAACATCGTCATCTTATTCAAATTATCTACAACCCAAGAAATATTTTTATTCGTCTTAAAACGGTTTAGACAGATGGATCTTATAATTAAGATAATACATTAAACATATTTATAATTTTATTTAACGATCTGTAGTTACGTGTTCGAGTCGATGTGCTCACTTGATGCTAAACCTTAAGGCGAACGTTGAATTGTTAATATATATAAATCATGAACGTTTAAACAAAAATGTCACTCTTGTGCTTTACACCCCACACCCCAGGGGAATAACCCACTGTTAGTTACGTCGGGCTTACTTCGGACAAACGTAGATTATGTAAAAATGTTAAAAGCATTTTAATACAACGACACTTTGATTTTGTAATACGCTATTTTGATGTTATAATACTTTTGTATAGGAATAGTTTTCTTAAGCAAGTTTTAGCAAGTGTTTTGATGTTTTCATATTATGATGCGCAATAGGAGCTACGCTTTGGTTGGAGAAATAACGTTTTTAATTACTGAAGTGTGATTTTACGCTTTCTTATCTCCCATACTCCTCGTCACCTTTCATCCCTTAAGGCCCCCTCCCCCCCTCTCTTCCCTCTAATAGTGTGACATCACAATCCCATAAAGTATCAAGGCCCTCATCCCATCTCCCTAAATTTATTGTGATATCCACAGGAACAGCACTGAGGTATTAGGGCCCCTGTCATGGCGGCGCTGAGACTAGGTGTCTCACAAACAAGGGTCAATAACGCTAGCGGCCAGGGGTAGATAACCCAGGATCAATACCCAGCCCTTGTTTACCAAGCCGGATATATTTGATGGACGGCCAGCAATAACATGGGGTGGGGTTGGAGATTATTTTGGACGGTAGAGTAGAGATACATTCACAGGAAATAAAGAACGAATAGGAAAATTGGTGGGGGGTGGGGTAGGGGTGTAGATAGAAATATATCAGATGAAATTATTAGCCTCGTTTTTTGAATCGTAGAAAAAATACAAGAGGTGATCGATATAGAGCGGTCACTGGCCTGGTAGAGTTATCGTACTTAGGACATGTAGGCGATTGTGGTGAATTTGTGGAGGTCACTTGAAGAGGGAGTAGGGACAAGGGGATTCTAGAAGGGGAATTTAGGGAAGATGTATTAAGGAATGGGGATTAGGAATGGGGGATGGGGTTGAGAAGTGGGATTAGGGTAGGGAGATTAATGAAGTAGGAATGGGAAACGGAGTTGATGAAGAAAGAGGAAGAAGGATTAGGGATTGTGATTAGCGAAATGGGATTAGGGAATTGGATTAGCGAAGTGGGATAAGGAAATTAGGGAAGATGAATTGGGGAATGGCATTAGGAAAGATGGGCTAGAGAATGGAATTAGCGATGAGTGATTAGGGAATGGGGCTAGTGAAGGATGATTAGGGAATGGAATTACGGGGTAGGGATTAGAAAAGAAGTATCAACGTAGACTACAAGCTACTATTCACCCATTTATCGCACCTATTTAATTGTTTTCAGTACTTATCTAAGACAATTCTTCAACCAGAAATCAAACACTAAACTTAACCCTTACCCTTTTACGTCGAACCTTACCTAATCATTGTCTAATAAAAATGTCCAAAACCTAAGCATCCCTACTATCTAACTACCATCACCACAATTCTAACATTGGCCATAGCGCTAACCATAACTATTCACCTTAATCTAACCAAAAGCTATCTCTAAAACTGAATAAATCGGCCGATACCTGCAATAAAAAAATACATTACGGCTAGTCTATAAGAACCACTACTTTGATCATGTTCTTTAAAGCCCCCTATTAAAAACCGAATACCCGACATAGCACACAGAAACCCCAGAATGACCTGGTCACAGTGACCTCATCTGACCAGGTTTTATGACCAGCTTTAGCCAGGGGCAGACAGAATACCCTGAATACAGAATCAGCCAGAAAGATATTTTTTTTTATCCGTTATCTAAGCAGACAATATAATCCTAAGGATAATCCTGACATGCGTCCTATAATACACACATTATCGATTCACATGTATATACGAGAAAGTAAAAAAAAACAGGGAATGAGAACTCGGGATATAGACATGAATTTTAATCCATTTTAAATACTTACACTTTTTAAAATAGAAGAAAATCTCGTAGAAAAAAAGAATAGCACACCAGAAAAAATGTGCATAATAGTGCGCAATATTATTAGTACTTTATAAATTTACATGCGTTTTTTGAGAAATCGGAAATAGCGTAAATTAGTACTTCCTGTCAACGGAAATTACTCAAAATTTGACAGAAGGTAGAGAATTAGATCTTTTACTTACATGTGAAATTTCATTTATCTATCTGAAAGAGTAGGCCTACTCAAGTTATAGGCTTTTGAAAAATTCAAAGTAGAAAAAGTACCACTTACGTTTTTCGGAAATCGCTCAAAAGTTGATACGGATCTACGATTTTGATTAAATAATTGTATATGAAATTTCATCAACCTAGCTGTAACGGTACTCAAGTTATCGTGTTTACATACACACACAAAGACACACACACAGACATACACACAGACATACGGACAAGATTGCAAAATTATGTTTTTCCGTATCAGTGAGGTGTAAAACGTCGAGATTTGTAAAAATCTCGATTTTTTTTTTTGCACGATTACAATACTTTCTCTATACTACGTATATACGAGAAAGTAAAAAATGGATAAAGAAATGATAGTAAACAAACAACAACAAAAAATCCACGAAAAAGGCACTACCGAACTGGAGGACTAAAAGACGATTTAGGAAAAGATAAACCGAGAAGAAACTAAAAGCACTAAAAGTAGGTGCCGTGGAATAAAATTTACTCGCCAGGAGTTATCTTTTAAAGGGAGCGAATTATTGGTAGAAGATTCAAAATGAATTCAGCAAACATTAAATAAAGAAGTGAGAAAACAAATCTAAACTGTATAATTCACATTAGGTATTAAAAAATATATTCTTAAACAATATCTTAATTTATGTATTAACAACTTAAGTGAAAATTTTAAATTAGATATGCTTAGCTTTTGACAAAACTACTTTTTGTCTTACAAATACTTAATAAATGAATTTTATTATATGTAAATGCAATCGTCTGCTTTCATATTGACCAACGTCATACATAGTTTCAAATTATATAAAAAAAAAATAGTTTCAAATTATTACTTTGGTTTCTCTTCACAACGCACAAATATTTCGCCTTTTAATAAATATTTCCCTACACCTATTATATTCAAAGCAACATCTACAGGGGGGGTTGTGCACCCTTATTTGATTCCTCTGACGAAAGCTGTTGAGAGGGCCGCTAATGTTACGGCATTAGCAGCTTAATGTAAACCATGGCCCCATCCTTTTCACGAACAACAGTCACCTTAGACAAGTCTAGATTCTCTAAAGATGATTGTCAGGATCTCTTCTACGTCAACACGATGAAAATCACCATCAACAGCAGAGGTCTACCTAACCTTAGGAGCCACGTCATTAGGCAGCTGATTAGCTAAAAACCTATTCTTCTACTCAATCAGGGAAGAGCCGACACTTGGTTTTTCAGCTCCGAAGCCTTCGATGTTACCACATTGCAGATGACTAAGAAGGCCTACGGATCATACTCTCTCAGTTTCGAAGTTTACGACAAGCACCGAATCGACGGAACCCTAAGATGGGTCCCACCTACAATTGACAATGACACTCTCATTAAGGCACTTAAAACATCCAGTATAAAAGAACCCACAGTACAAGCTATCCCACTATCAAACAACCGTAGAATAACCATATACCCAGAAAACACAGCAGACATTCCACACTATATGAAATCAAGCTACAAAGATAAACAATTGACATACTAATAGCCATTCCAGGCAGAAAACAAGCCTGCCAACACATGCTTATTTATACAATACTGGACAACCCAGTGCAACCAACCACACCTGAAACCACCGCAGCAGACAACACCAAAACCAGCACGACGATTAACCGTAGAATCACCAAACGCCTGTTACAAAAGGCATCGCAATACAGCCAGTCATCTCCGTTCCCTAAAGCCCAGCCATGGACACATCTAACGCAACGGTCTTGGAGACGCCAACATCTAACCATGACGAAGCCAATAACTCGCGTGTATGCAGCCACCACCCAGATCTCGACACAACAGAAATAAACTTCCGGCCTTCAAATCTCACAACAAACAATCGTGATGATGGTAATGACATCAACATCGACATCGTTTACATAATTCCAGGCATCGAGTGAAACCGAAGGATTTTACAGCGGTACATAATCGAATCGTCACATAAAAAAATTAATTAGGGACAACTTCTAAAGTTGATCTTACCGAAAGGACAAACCTGCATAATAAATAGATACATAGATACACATACATAGATACAGAGACACATAATCCATTTCGGCTCATATAAAGACAGAGATAGACGTTTCAAATGCCATACGCAAGTGTAGTCAAGGGGTTGCGCCCTTTGTTGACCCCTCTAGGGCGAGAGCCTGTGAGATCAGCCACGGTTAGGGGGGGGGGGGAATCCAATGAAATCATAGGCCTAACCCACATTTGAAATAGCCAAGGACTCCACCATCACAATGGACCTGGCAAACGAAGAAGGACCAGACTTCTTTACCACCAAATTAGCCATAGCCACAATTAAGCTAATCAGCATAAAAAAAATGGACACCCAAACCTTCCTAGCCACATCATCCGCAGCCAAATCAGCCTTCATCAGATTCTGTGGCAGTGTGGCATGAACAATGGATGCGCAGATACCTGATATTTCATGTCCGACATCTTCAAAGCAGCAGATATAAAACACACTTCAATAAAACATTGCCCATACATACTAGATATCTTAGGTGGGTTCCCATAGTCTTAGCAACAACACCATCATCAAAGCCCTCAAAATAATCAGCAAATTGGGACCAACCGTCACCGAAATACCATTCACCAATAATAAAAGGCATACACCATCTAACACCTTCTCAAATGATAAACTACTTGAAGAGATGGAAATGGAAGCAGTTTCCAAATTAATTGCTAAAAGAACGTGGCGATGTGAAGGAACGGAGTGGCCTAGAGGCAGAGAGCTGGAACACTAACCCGTCAGTCTCGAGTTCAAATCTGTAGACCGTCTCAGAGTCCACCCAGTTCTGATGGGTACCTAACTCACGTTAGAGTAAGTAAAGGCGACTGGGCATAGTGCTGACCGTAATATCCCTTCACATGCCGAGGCCAAAGCAACAAGTGAACTCTACTTCATTTCCCACGTAGACCGCCATGTTTGAAAGGGAACTTTCTTACATGGCGATGTATGGAGCACGTCCTAAGAAGGAATCCAGAAGACATCGCAGGAATGGCGCTAAACTTGACGTCTCAAGGAGAAGGAATGCCAAGGGAAACATGGAGGCGCACGGCGGGGAAGCAGCTGACAGAGGCAGGACTGTCATGGGGGACTGCTTAGAAAATTGCCTAGGCTGAATTTTTACATCTTTTAGAAAATGACACGAATGATAAATTATGTTTGAAAGACTTCTTCCTTAAAAAAATCCGCAGGAATAAAGTACAAGAATGTAAGAACGAACTAAAAAAAGTAAGATAATACGCTTGTCAGTTATAAAACAACAATCATGAAAACGGAAGTCGGAAAAATAAAAATAAAATAAAAAACATGCTCGGACGACATGCAGTATTGCACACATCTTGTTATTTAGCTTTCTATGGAAATGTTAAAATAAAAAAAATAATTAAAAAAAAACCTGTATGAACAACACGTCTTATTGTCCAAATCTTGTTATTTAGCTTTCTATAGAAATGTTAAAATTAAAAAAAAAAATAGAATAAAAACCATGCGTGGACATGTTTTATTGTCCACATCTTGTTATTTAGCTTTCCATAGAAATGTTAAAAATAAAAAAAAATAAAAAAAAATCACCCAGTTGCAGATCAACTACCCACGCAACCAGCCCCCACAACCAGACCACACAACCAGCCCACACAACCAGCCCCCACAACCAGCCCACACAACCAGCCCCCACAACCAGCCCCCACAACCAGCCCACACAACCAGCCCACACAACCAGCCCACACAACCAGCCCACACAACCAGCCCCCACAACCAGCCCACACAACCAGCCCACACAACCAGCCCCCACAACCAGCCCCCACAACCAACCCCCACAACCAGCCCACACAACCAGCCCACACAACCAGCCCACACAACCAGCCCACACAACCAGCCCACACAACCAGCCCACACAACCAGCCCACACAACCAGCCCACACAACCAGCCCCCACAACCAGCCCCCACAACCAGACCACACAACCAGACCACACAACCAGCCCCCACACCACCATGTTGTTTTATTGTACGGCACAAATCAGCCCCATAATTCCCGTCCCTACACCCCCTCACATCATTTCCCACAGCCTCACCCCCTCCCCCTCACCAATCACATCCCACTCACATCCTTAACATTGTATTTTGTTTTAATTAATGCCCATTTCTCTTCGATTGGCAAGGTCTTTAATGATTTCCATCCATTTGTAACTTCGGTTGTGTTGTTTTTTTCAGAGTTTTTTTTTTTTTTTTGTTCTTTCTCTGACGTTAGAATAAAAAACAAATGTTTAAAATGAATTGAACAAGCTTTCTGTGATGGGTAAATTTAGAATCAGAAGATAATGCAACATGTTTATTTTAAAATGTGGAGTTGATACATTGGTTGGGTTGCGTTGGGTGGTAGTGTGGTTAGGTCAGGGGGAACATCTAGGTGGGGGGTGAAGTGGGAGATCATGGGATACACTGGGATAGGGGGTGGTGGAATGGGATAGTTGAGTGGGATACAATAAGATATAATGGGATACAGTGTGATAGATGTGGTGGAGTGGGATAGCTGAGTAGGGTAGTGGGATATAATGGGATACAGTGGGATAAAGGTGCAGTATCAGTTGAGCAGAATATAGTTGTTAGGATGTAGGATAACATTGGATATTATTAGACATAACTGAAGATAGAGGAAGAGGGTTTAGTGAGATAAGAAACCGAGAGAGTGGGAGAGAGATTGTTATGATTGGGATACAGTGATATATTCTGATATAATGGGAGAGAGTCGGATAGTTGGATATAGTACGATATAGGGGAATAGTCTGATAAAATAGGATAAAGTGGGAAAAAGCTGGATATAGTTATTTTTTAATCTGATATTAAAATCTTGTTTGTTCTTTAAAAAAGAACCATATTTTAAACCAGTCTTCTATTCTAGTAGTCAGTTAAACCTTCAGATTGTTTGGTATTTGTGTTAACAATTATCTAACCGTCAACCGTTCCTGTTTCTCAAAGCCCGGCTGATAGCTCTAAGCGATAGGATCTCTGAAATTAACCGGCAGCCGGACTAAATCAGTTCCGGCGCCCGGGGGTGTTGAGAGTGTTTGGCTACCGTACCATAGGTCCCCTCTCAGCGGCACCTAGATGGCCGGCTCAGGACAGACGGGTTTAATAATTCAGTCGCAGAGTGGAGTCTGGCAGCAGAAGTCAACAAGGATAGTGTTTCGTCTGTGAATTTTGATTATCGTCTGCTACCGTTTTTTTTATTTAGGGCAACCACCTCAATGTAACGATGTTTGTGATGTTGTATGTATGACAGTTAGCCTATGTTTGTTGTACTTATAGCAGTTGTTCTAGATTTTTTGTGAGTATGGTTGATCTATTGGGTTTGTAGCGTGTAAGATGTTCCATTGTTAGGAAAAAAAATATTTGACCATAATATAATTATTATAGTCACCACGGTATCGATGATAGATTTGAGACTAAATCCAAAAAAAAAAGGTATGTATGGCTAACATGTACATTAGGGTAGGGTTTTCAGAAAAAGTTAGTTTTCATGCGCATTGTAGGAATTAATATATGTATAAAATGCCATGGGGTTCATGTTTAGTGAACAGGGTAATTAAGTAGTCTCTATGAATGACTGTTATCATCAAGAACTCCCCCCCCCCCCCTGCAAGATACACAGTGCAGATGAAGTAGAGCTCATCTGTTTTGAGACCGCGGCATACAGGCGGATAGTGTGGTCAGCAGTATGCCAAGCCACTTTTATTTTCTCTAACGCAAGTCATGTACCCATTAGAGCTGGGTGGACTCAGTGACGTCATACAGACTCGAGCTCGCGATACGAACTCGAGACTTTCACGTTAGTAGCTGTGAGCACTTCCATTAACCATTTATTTTTTTAAAAATCATAATCTCATGTAATTTGTGAACGTGGTTTGTTATTTCTTAACAACTGGATCAGCTTAGCTAAAATTTGATCCGATGGTATCCAAGAAAGAATGATATCGTATTATTGTCAAGATCTTCACGGAGACAGAAAATGAAAGTAAAAAGAGAAAAATCATTCATTACCGAGAAGACCGGAGACTATCAAGACCCGGATGTTGGTCATTAGTCCTCGACTAGGCCACACTCAACTCTAAGAGCCGGTAAATCCCTGTTTATTCCTGGTTGGTTCTTGTTTCGGGATTTCCCGGTTTCACGTTCCGGGAATTCAAGAAGATATTGGGGTTTTATCTGCTAAATTATTATCAACACCATTTTGTCGATTAATGTGAAATATAAAACTACAAAGGGTCACAATAACCCGAACGCAATTCGGATTTGTTTTAAAAAAAACTTTAATTTTAAATAAACGAGAATTTAATGTTAAAAAAAATATTGAACCATTGGCTTCAAATACAAAAATGTATACTTTTTTCGATTGTTGAAATACAAGTGTAAAAATGATATAAAGAAGCAGTTCAACTTTTCACGATTTAAAGACTAGATGTATATGTTATTAAACAGAAAACGGCAATCAACTAAACAAACATTTCATACATTCATTACTAACTGATGTACAATCAGTTTAGGAAAGTTGACATAGTTTACTTTCAACTAGAGAAACTGATATTTACCACGCGATATTGCTGCCGCATTAAGTAAAAAATATAACACTTTAAGTACTATCCGCTGTATTAATGTTTGGCTTTTACGCACTATTTAAATGATTTTTTTAAATTTTGTAAATAATTTCTATATTCATTTATTTTTAAGGAATAGATCTGAAAATTTCAGATGTATTACAATTCATTTAAGTTTGAAATTATGTTTTGGTATAAAAAAAATTTAAAAAAAAAAAAAGCAAAAAGATGCGTTTACATTCAAATAATTTTCGGTAAAGGAAATGATCAATTGAAGAGGAAAAAAATTCTTATTTCGTTTGAAGGAGCTTAGTTAGGAGAGGAAATTCTCGAGAATACTCAGGGGAGACGACTAGGATGACGCCGAGTCTGGGAATTGGTTTTTGTAAATGTCGTTTTCAAGTAAGGCGTACAAAAGGCTCACAAATAGTTTACTTTCTATTGAAACGGTGGGGAAAGAGAGGAGTTCTGGAATATTATAACTGTAACGAGTTTAATGAAGGGTAATTACGACACTATGTATGACTTTTGACAATGATTTACTAAGACAATAGACGCGCATATTCAAGTGGCAACATGAATACATATTTTTATTTGATAAGAAGAGGAATTTACATAGTTTGTAAGATGACATTGTATTTTTAGTTGAACGTGTTTTTAAAAAGACGGCGCTATTGAGATGCAGAGCGTGTGTTGGAAACTTGGTTTAGGAAATTCAATGAGAATACGATTCTACATCTCCCCCTCTCCCCCCCCAACCCCACACACACTTTTCGGAAGTTTTTAGATATGTAGGATGCCCTATAAAACAACTTAATGGGTAGGCCTACTGGTTATGAAGGATCCTGCAATTCAGTACTTGGTTCTAATAGCTACCTGATTATGATGAGTACCTGGTTCTGATGGGCAATGGGTTCTTATGAGTATCTCGAATAGATGGGTATCTGTTTTTTTAATGGGTAATTGATTCGATTAGATCCCCTTTTCGAAAAAAAGTTTAGTAAAGTTTATATGGTTTTGTGGCTTACCACTCAATTAGTTCGCATGCCGAAGTAGTCGTTCACATATCATCTACTTCCAGAGTTTCTTCCCGGCATCTTCCAAAGAAAATCTACCGCCCACCGAAAGAAATGGAATTCATATAGAAAACTTATACTTTTATCGGTGTACGGACCCCCCCCCCCCCCTCGCAGAAAATGTTGTCCACCCCCTCTCCCCCGAAAATATCAAGTGCATCCCCCCCCCCCCGAGAAAAACGTCTGGAAGAAACACTGTGTACTTCCCCTTCCACAGGGCCCATCAAGTCTGATAATGGTACAAGTTTTTACTTTTATTTTCTATAAGCCAACCAACATGGTAGAACGGAGCAAAAAAAGTTTCTAAAGTTATATTCTTGCCTGCAACACTTGTACCGATCTCACTAGCATATTCATGTAGCTATGTAGATATCATGATTGATCTTCATGAAACCAAAAACCACAAAAAAACACGTCCTCTTTTTAAACGTTATCAACGTTGGTATGCTAACATCATTTACCGTGATAAATCGACCAATCCGCGAGCTCGTTACAAGACGGGTCTAGCCAATGTCCACAAATACGATTACCCTGTCCAGCGTTATGTCGATATTGATTGGTTGCCTTATACCTTCTGGGTGACGGATGGGGGGTCTGGACGTGCATCATAATAGTCCCCGGGGTGGGATTTAACTGTCTACACACAGGACTGACACGCTTGATACATCTCACATTAATTGATATCTAAAACAATACGTCTAGTTTTATGTAAAGAAATTAAAAGTTCTGGGGGAAATGGTTTTGTGTTGTTGTGTAGTTTTAGTGTTTGAAGTTGACGGAGTTAAATCCTGCAATTAAATATTTCCAATGTTATTTTTGTACTGCTACTTATTTAGACTTCAATCTTCAGTTTAGAGCATGGCTCATTAAATCCGGAAGTTACTAAAATGTAACTTTTTAAAGAAGTCTACTTATGATTTATTTTTATATTTGTAAGCAACGAGACCAAGACTCCGACATTCTTTGACTCTTTTAAAGAAGTCTACTTATGATTTTTTTTTATTTGCAAGCAACAAGACAATATTTCCGACATTCTTTGACTTCAGAACCACAGAAATTCTGAATGCCAGAAACCTATGTCTTCACAATTCCATAACCCCAGGACCTTATAAACTCATGCCTCTAGACCCCCAAAAACCCAGGACCTTATAGACTCTAGAACACAAGAAACCTGGACCTTATAAACTCATGATTCTAGAATCCCATCACTCCAAAAACACTTGACTCCAGATCTACAGAATCCCAGAACCCAGAGCTCCATTACGACCCCAGAAACCCATTACGACCCCAGAACCCCATTACGACCCCAGAACCCCATTACGACCCCAGAACCCCATTACGACCCCAGAACCCCATTACGACCTCAGAACCCCATTACGACCCCAGAACCCCATTACGACCCCAGAACCCCATTACGACCCTCAGCCCACATCACCAGGACACATCATTGACCTAGAAACCTAGAAATGGAAATGGTACCGTTGACTAAAACTAAAAGTACGCCATGACTCCCTCCCACCTCAACGTATGCACCACTTATCTAAAAATAACTTACATCCACTACCTATTGATGATATTTTAGTGTCAAAAATCATACTATATCAGCTTTACGAGACCGAATAAAGAACCTTCACCGATTAAACTATTTGATCACTTTGATGTGCGTGTCTGGCTTTGTCATCTTGTCCATAAAATGCCTTAAATATCCGCGAACACTCACGAAATCACGGTGTATTTTTGATTGAAGTTGACAAACCTATGTCTAGCTGACAAGTAAGCAGCCTGATTTCTAGCTTTAAAGTTGTCAACGCGATTTTTTTTGCTCAAAAGTTCAGAAAACGTGATTTTATAGTCTAATGATTGTGGTCAGTCCGATTTCTAGCTTACAAGCGGACAACCCAATTCCTACTTTACAAGTGTACAAGCCGATGTTTAATTTACAAGTGGACTACTCGATGTATAGCTTACATGATGACAACCTTATTTCTAATTTATATGTGGACAACCCAATGTAAAGCTCTTAAGTTGACAACCCTCTAACTAGCTTATAAAGGGACAACCTCGTATCTAGATTACAAGCTGACAACCTCAAGTCTAGCTATTGAGGAATCAAACATACTCGAATTCACCATTTAACCAATTACTATTTTTTAAATTCCTAGAATCGCAGACTATAGAAGCAAAACAAATACCCCAGCACTTTGGAGATTCGAATACCGGGGATCCCCACTTCTCATTAGTTTATTATGAATGAAAAGCGGGAGTTTATAAACATAGGTTGTGTTTAAAAAATCACTAATGATGCACGCAGATGTGACATTGTAATTCATGTGGAGTAGAAAGTATTTTATTTTAGGATGTAAAAAGTGTAGATCCGACTAGCTTTGCTTAAAGAAACCAAATACATTTTCTTTGCTATTGTAAAATAAACAGCAGCTCACTCACCAAATAAATTTAAAAAAAAAGAGTTTAAATTAGAAATACATCTTAATAAATAATTTAGCTAACAGTTATTTTTCTCAAACGTCGTATTTTAATTTTAATTACATAATTTTAATTTTATTTTCTCCGCTCTCATTAGTTGCATAAACCATCTAAAACAGCCTCTAAATTTTAATTTTAAAGTTTTCAAACATTGTGTTCATCATGATCTCAAATCATTATAAAATGTAATTACAAAAAAATAACTTGCGTGCTATTTTTGCCATCGCCCGTAATATTTATTTGCTAATGTTTAGACAATGATTCTTAATCACCTGTGGATTGTAAACAATAGTGCTTATACAATATATCCATACAATATATATATATATCTATAATATAACGCTGCTGGTAGTGTGTCAGTCCTTCCTTCCTTCCTTCCTTCCTTCCTTCCTTCCTTCCTTCCGTCATCGCTATAGATTTTGGAACCATAAAAGTAAACATTCGCACCATGCTGTGCTTTTCAGTGCACCGCAGTGTCTTATTATAAGTATTAGAGTAGGGTTTGTTTATATAGCGGCATAGAGCTATTTTATAATTGCCACGGTGTTTACTCTTTCGCATAACGTCAAGAAAATATTAAATACACGCAAACTGCTAAAACGTATTAAAAAGATTAATGTCAAATATCATTTTCGTTTAGGTTCCCAGAAAAAGTGGATACATTTTAATAAGATAATAACAGTACGGTAGAAAAATCAAATTAATTTAACTCTTTTCTAATTTTGACAAAGGAGGTAATTTAAAAATACATTAAACTCACGCTAATAAAAAATGTAAATGCAAATATACGTTCGTCATAGAAGGAATTAGTGTTGCAATAATATAATTAGCAAAATGTGAATGCAAATTATTCGGATGTGTAAGAGGAAATTATTGTTAGAAAATTATAAATAGCATGGATTGATAAAAGGCAATCTTTTATTTATTTTATTCACTGAATGTAGGCCCTACTTTTTATTGCTTATAATTTTTAATCAACTATTCAGCACTATTATAGACGCGTCATCACGTTCATTAGGTGCGCAATGGTTTTAGTTATGAAACTCTATTGTAAATTTTTAAAATTTAAAGTGCTGGAAATAAATTGCGTGAATGGATAAAGTGAAATATTGTATATATTATAGATACTGACTATTATTTATACTGTTTTCTAATTATTATTCTATCTTTCGGGTTTTATAGGAGAGGCGTAGCGAAGGGGGGGGGGGGGGGCATATGTCCCCGGGTGCCGACCTTAGGGGGCGCCAAAGTGGGTTGGAAAAAATTTGCGAGGGTGGTGGTGGTGGAAATCGAAAGTTTTACGGCGGGGGGGGGGGGAAGGGGTGCAAATCGAAAGTTTGAGGGGGGTGCAAATCACCGGAAAGGGCGCGATTTGGCGCTACGGGCTAGACTGTGAGCAATATGCCTTTATGATTGCATTTAAATTGTGTTTATGTTATGAGTGTTGTGTTTGTTTGTTCGTTTTTTTTTTTTTTTTTTTTTTTTTTTTGCGTTCGTTTGTGTTGTGTTTAGTTTTGTTCTGTTCCTATTTCTGTTCACATTTAAAAAAGATTTACCGTGGCGGAGCACGGGATGCAGCTAGTATATATATATATATATATATATATATATATATATATATATATATATATATATATATATATAAGGGGGGAGGCTTCAGGGAACTCAACAAAATTAGATGCTTAAGTAACGAAAAATAAAAGATAAATGAAAAATTGTTCAAAAATAAATTTTATTCATAATTCTTAAATCTAAACTACAACATTGCAACGCAACAAAAAGGGAAATAATGCTAAAGGTAAACAACTCCACAACAACAAGATGTGGAATGATTGAAACTCAATCAATGTTGGACTAAAATTCATTTCCTGTGTGTCTCTCCAGCCATCACTGCCCACGCTCGAACTTTTTTCAATCAAGTTCTGGCCAATCATAACAGGCTTTTAATTGATTTTATATCTAGAGCCGCACCTACGCAGTTATTAGCTAATCGTATTTTTAAAATCGAAAACCAGGTGCTGCCGTTTTAATTAATCATTTATTCAAGTAATCATTTTTATTTTTTATTTTACTTGTTTAATTCTTTGAAATTATTTCAAAATTTTAAATTAAAAAAAACATGTTTTTTTCTAACAGTTCTAATAAATGTTTTTTTTTAAATTTCCAAAATGTACAAAATAATTGCTATATTTGTAATGCTTAACTAAAACAGCAGTTATAAGAAAATGCTTTTTATTAAAAAAAAAACAACAAATAAAACCTACAGGAAATATACATTCAACACGATTTTCCGAGATGTATTTCAAGAATTGAATTTGTGTAGTTTTGAAATCATGAAATTAGAAGTATCAAAAAGACGTGTACGAGTAAGTAATAGTCTAGTAAGGTAGTATGCTTTACTAAAGAATACAACGGCCAGTTAACGTATATGTTATTGCATTGTTCTAATGTTTACCTAAGGTTGCCTCTAAATTAAATGTTACATTTTTAGTTTAAAAATTATTTATCCATCTGTTCTCTTTTGCGTAACGGTTGCCTATAGTTTTTATAGCCTATATTACCATTCAAATACAGACGGTGATATTTACAAATAATTGTTTAAAATTCAAGTATCAAAAATATCAACTTATAGTAGGTCTGGTAGTGTTTTATCTCAATATAAAAATATATTCAAGTCACTTTCTAATAAATCTGCCTAAAAAATATTTTATATACTCTACAACTACTATTACTTTAGAGACGATATAGTATTGCTTGTTATTTTAAGAAAGTGTTCTATTGCCACAAATCGAATTATGTTTCTCGCTGTTTTCAACATAAAGTATTCCAGCACCAACTAAACGTCCACATTTTCCCCTAACCAGGAAAACAAACATAAATCTCCCTGACATGTTTGTGCAAGTAATTGCCGCCATTAAGCGCTTTAATCCCCCACAACTAAAAGCTAAAAATAGACCCATGTGACCTTGTGTTATTGATTCTGCCCTGGTGAGCACATACATTAGTATTTATCTAGGTCAAGGCCCAGTTACAACACGACGCTTTAACAAATAGTTGCGGCTTGGAAAAAAAAGGATTGCTGTTGGGAAAAAAAAATCAACAGAAATAGCCAATAGAAATCTACAATATTATTCTACATCAAAATTTAGAAACTATCAAAAAGAAGAATACACACATTCTACATCTACAATATAAAACAATGATCTAGTTTCCAAAATGTAAACACAATATTTGTAGCTAAACTATACAATACTTTACTACTGACGTCATGGGCGCCCACATTGTTGGTCTAGAGGGGTGGCTTGAAAAGATTCTCCATGCAGTATTACATGTACAATTGTACGACAGTGGACTCTTCCAAATTTAGATGAGTTAGAGTTTCAGTACTATTGTACTATCAAGTTTGTGTTAAATTACAGTTAGAGCTATGGTAGGACTTATTATAGGGTTTAGGTTAGGGCCTGAAATTAAAGCTTGGGCTATGGTAGGACTTATAATAGGGTTTTAGGTTAGGGCCTGAAATTAGTTTTAGGGCTATAGTAGGACTTATAATAGGGTTTAGAATAGGGCCTGAAATTAGAGCTAGGGCTATGGTTTGGATTAGGGATCATGATAGTGTTAGCACTAGCAAATTAAATTAGTTTATAGTTTACTATCAGTAACCTAACACCCCTCTTTAAAGAAGATGCCACTATTATGTGTATATCGGACAATGGTATGCATAATACACCCGGATGTTAATTACTGAATTGTTTTGAATTCTAAAATATTAAATTAACATCATTTAGTTATTTTATACCTGATTTTGACTTGAAGTATTTGGACAGAAACGTTTTAAAATATTACTATTTAAATAGCACTATATTATTATGTAAAAGGTATCCAAGCCCAGCTTTAAGCGAAAAAAAAAGTTTGTATTAAACATTTATCATGAGGGCGCCCATGAGCCACATAAACAAATCCTCATTGACAACGACCGTCCTACCTTTGTGCGCGGCTTTTCCTTGCGGCTGCTACGGCAGCATTGGAAGGGGACGTGGAAAATTCTCGCAATCTCCCGGACCCCGCCGCCGATGGAAGAAAACGTGGACGTTGCAATATCCTTAAATCCTCTACCGCCTTGGTCGAGGCTGAGTTCGCTTTTCTTGATGCCGTCGATGACGTCGGTCAGAACCGCGTCACGCGAGAAGGTGACCTTGGTCGATTTTTTAACCACTTCCTGTTCCCGTCGGCTTGGTCGTCGTGCCGGTGGTTTGGTCTTGCGTCGGTCCAGAGACTGCGTCTGTTTGGTCAAATCCGGTTTGTCGTCGGCGTACCGCTGGGTGTACTGGTCGTCTGCGACGTCTGCGAGATGGCTGTGAGTACTCAACGTCGCGCCCAGGGTGTACTCAAACACGGGCAGACCTTCTAGGATATCGGAAGCGTCATCTCTGACGTAGCCGGCGAGAGACTCCGTGCTGGTCTGTGACGCGCAGCTGATCTTTAAAACCCCGACAGGCGACGAGGGTACGGAGTACTGCACGGATTTCGAGTGCATGGGTTGACCGATGATCGCGTAGTGTTCATAACCGGAAGTGACGTCACCGTGAACGTCCATGTTGGATCGGACGTACCTTGGGTGCGCACTGACCGGCTGGGATGTGATCACTTTGATGTTCTCGTACGGCGAGTCCTCGGCGGTCGTAAAATGCCTGAACCGGAATGTGTTGTCAACGACCGTACGCCTATCCAAAGGACGGATGACCTTGTCAAAGGGAATCTCGTCCTTGACCGTCGAGTACTCACCGAATATATACCCATCGGACACGTCACTCAGAGTTGATTCTCGACCAGTCCCGGGTATGACTAAACCGGAAGTGGAACTTTCAGAGTCGTAGGATCTTCTGTCGGTGACGTCATCGATTCGTGCATAGTTACCCCAACATACGGAATCTGAATGTAAACTCATCCCCGACCCTGTCATGTACTGTGTGGAGGCGTCGACTTCCTGTCGGTCAAGGTAAGGGAAAGAACTCGTTCTGACGGCAACGGCGTCGTTTCGGTTGTCGAGGGTGGACAGGTGAGGGGTGGAGCTGACCCACTTTGTTCTATTCTGAGCTCTCCTGCCCTGCATGTACTCATCCGTGGCGCTCTCAGACACGATGCTTGAAAAACTCGGACAGCCGTCGTTGCGTGACCTCGGGTCACGATACGGCCTCCGGTCGTGCGTTTGCCTGTGAGCGTGACGAGGGACTCTCTCAGGTAACGGCGGTGCCGTTTCTGGGAAATTCACGTTGTCGTAGACGTCGATGCTCTGCTGCATGATGAACCCGGGGGTGGGGTCGTGACCTTTGACCGTGACCAAATGCTCGTTAACATACCCCACCGGGTCGCACACCAGCGCCTCGTTTAAATCGTTGTTCACAGCCTCTTGTAGTGTTACCTGTTTTAATTTCTGCTCGCACTTTTCTATCGCCTCTTCAAAATTGGCGTCAAAATCAGACTCACTCATGACCCTCCCGTATCTTTTAGACTTACCATTACTCTCCTTGTCGGTTTTTTCTTTTACTTCCTGTCTCTCTTCAACAGATCCATGCTGTCTTTTGATCAGTTCGTCCAGAACAGAGTCATACATATTAATGGTTTCCTTATCCGCGTCTAGCTCCTCAATTATCGACTTCCTTTTTTCAAGTCTTTCATTGCGCGTCGCTTCGTCCCCATTGGTGCCCGTCTGTTGTTTTGTAGATATTTCACCCTCAGCGTTCTTAGATACGATCTTTTCTTTATTTCCGCTGTCGTCGGTCGCGTTATCTTTTTCCGGGTTCTGCTGAGACGCTGGTTCGTTTCCAGATATAGGTTTCGTTTCCGTTTCGGCTAACAGCTCCTCGCGACTTCCGGCGAAGTTTCGGTTTAATTCATGTTCGTTGACCTTAAGATCCTGGACAGTTTTAACCGCAGGGGCTACTTTACTTCCAGACAATTTATCGGTTCCAGAGTCCAGCCCTTGCCTGTAGCTCTCACTAATTTTCATAGGAAACATATTTTCCTCCTCCGTCATGGCGCATCTTTTGTTTTGTATGACCACGGCGGACGGACGCCGCTCCGGTTTTTTCATCATGGCCGTGCAGTTCAGATGAATTTTAAAATTCCCGCCGCAACACAAAGAGAAACCGTCGCCGTTAAGACTCATCGCGTTTTCCGGAGAATCCGGGCAGTTGACCGTTAGACTCGCGGTGTCCTGGTTCTCTGTTGACTCAGCAGACGACAGCCTCTTAAATTCCGGAGGTCTCAGGTCTAAAGTCCCAGACGTTGACTTGGCGTTGGTTTCCTTAAACCCAGCCGCATCCACCAGGGAAATCTCTTTAGCCAGCTCCTCCAGTTTCCCATTTGTATCGTCTCTCGATCCTTTCTTCACGGACTTCTCTCGCCTGACCTTGACAGACGATTCCACTTTCTTCGAAGCCTTGACCTCTTCATAGCCAGTGCTGAGAATTAAGTCGCAGGTTTGTTCTTTCAACACCCCTAAGACTTTGGGAGATTCCGGTTCCAGTTCTGAATCGACCGTGATGCTTCTTTCAGACAACTCCGACCTGTCCTGGGTTGATGGTGATGATATGTCCACGGAGATGGGCGTGGTGATGGCCAACGGCTCCACGACTTCCGGTTTAGTTGGAACGTCTTCAACTTTAACCTTCTCCACACACTCCTCGTTCAACTGTCCAACACTGCTCGTTTCTACAATTCCGCTCCCGATACCGTTTTCATCAGAACTTTCTTTAAGCTTTGCACCCATTATCATATCAACATCGATAAAATCATTTACTGAATATCTTTGAACATCATTCGCGGCGACCGATGTTTCTATTGCAGTTTCTCCAAAACTAATATTCAGCAGATCTACTTCTTCTGTTTTTTCCTGCTGTTCAGATGCGTATTTAATCACAGACTCGAACCCTGAATCGCCCATGCCACAACTTTCTCTTTCCACAATGGTGCTGTCTTTATCAACAACATCAGACGAATCCACGACTGTATCATCAAGAAGACTAGCCATTTTGGACCCTGATTCCTGTTTTTCTGTTTCATCTTTTACCAAAGTGTCAGTAACATTTTGTGATAATATTTCATTATCAAAATTTAGTTCCCTAGTGATTGGTAATTGGTCGACAGTTTTAGGTTTATCTTCTTCACTAGTAACCGCTTCAACTTTGTCGATGGCATTGATTTTCACTTCAGAAATCGGCTCAAGGACTTCTTCAGGCTGTGGTTTCAACTCGGCCGAATCAATATCTTTCACTTTTTTGCTCTTGAAGCCCTTGAACAGAATAGCGGCCCTGGTGACCAGGTCAACATCACTATCAGCTTCGATCGCTTCGGATTGAATTGTCTTGGACCGCCACATGCCCGCAGGGGTCGGCCTTCTCTTTCTCACAGTTTGTTCCTTGAACACCTCCGCCGCCTTGTTGAGCAACTCAAAGGCGTCATCTTGTTCTGCATTTCTCTGTGACGCCACGGCCTCTGACTCGTCATCGTGAGACTGACTCCTTAACCTCCCTCTCCCTGATGGAGGAGATTTAGATTTGTCTTCATCGTCTTTGTCTTTCTTTTTCACCATGTATTTCGTCACGGACTGCATTTTATTTAGAACTTTCCCAAATTTGTTGAAAGCGGATTTTCGTAGTTTTTCAGCATCCATTTCCTTCTGAGTAGGAACGTCGACGGTGTCTGTTTTGAACTCCTTGACGATGTCGTCGATGTCAGCATCGTCGCTTTCACTGGCGTCTTGTTTATACTCCTGTACCAGAGCGTCTATGTCACCCCCATCGCTGTCACTGCTACTGTCACTCTTAGAAATCTGAGGTTTAGGACCTTGATCAGGCTCGGATTGTGGTAGAGTTTCATTTGTTTCTTTTTCGTTTAACTCTGCTTGGTGGACTTCAAAATCTTCAGTCTCAATTAATGTCGCACTTTTAGTACCGTTCTTTTCATTTTCAGGAGCGGTAGCTTGTAGTTTAGAAATGTCGTCAATACTTGTAACCTTAGGTTCAGTTTCCAATTCTGTGATTGAAGGTTTAGATTGTGATATACATTCAGTATAAACATTTTCCACAGGTGAAGTAAGTGTGACGACATTAGGCACAAGATCAGGTGGTGCCCCGGTTGTGACTTTTACCTTAGTTTCATGATCTATGTCTGTAGATATAACTTCTTTGTTTGACTCAGCTTCAGGTAATGATTCGTTCAACGGTGGTGAAGCTACCGTATCCAGAACTTGTTCTTCGTGTTTTTCTTGTGCGTGTTTGCTAGAAAACAGGGAGACTACCTGCATAGGTTGTTGCATTTTTGTTTTGACAAAAGACGAAAATCCCATCCTTGGTGACGGAGAGCGTTGTTGTGTGCCCGGAGTTATCGGCTCAACTAATCGAGGTTGTGTCCCTTCCTTCTCAGAATCTAAATCCAATGTTTTGGCCTCTTTTTCAGTTTCTACAACAGCAAATGGATCATTTAGAACACGAGCTGATGTGTCAACTAAAGCATTAGAAAATGTGTCGTCAAATGTGTTAAAACTTGAAGAAGAGGCTGGTGCGCTTTTGATTTCACCAGAGACGATAGCAGTAGAACCCCAATCGTCGTTGGGCCAAGAGAAATCGTTAAACGACAGCTCGCTTTGTTCAGCAGCGTTTACAAACGGAGCCCACGGATCAAAAGCAAGAGACGCCACGGCTGAATCAGATACATCGCCGCCTAATAAATCCCTTGTATTATCATGGCCACTTGGTTTTTGTGCTTCGTCTTCTTTTTCCTTTTCAGTGATTGACGGTGATTTCCCAAATGATTTGAACGAAGATACAGAGTTTGATGGCGCTTCTTCGTATTCTAATTTTGTTTGCGAGGTTTTAAACGTTTTGATTTTTTCAAGTTTAGGTGCATCGAATGGTAGAGACGGGCGTCTTTGTGATGGTTCTATAGTAGCATCTACTGACTGTGACGACCAAAGCAGCGGCTGTTCTTTGCCGAGATTTTTAAGCATCACCATAGGAAGAGACCGTCTACGAGTTTGTTCCAGCATATTGCGTCGCCTCAAATCTATCGAAAGAGCTTTCCGGTTCGCCCTTTCAATCGGCTTGGGGAACCCCCCAGCTTTTCCTGCCGTGGCTAGGCTATCACTAGACATGTTCACAAGCATCGAATCGGTCGACGTACACTCGGCAAGCGGAACAAGAGCAGCCGTGACGTCAAATTGCCGACGGCATGTTGACTCTGGTCTAGACGACGGCAGGGATAAATCTTCCGGCTGATCAATCGTCGAACTATCCTGGGATAAATTCACCCGCATGGATTCCCTAGAGATGCTACCTCTTGAGGAGTCTCCACTGCCGTTTGAAAGTTTACTTTGGAGTAGAATTTCCTTAGACGTGCAGGGGGAGTGATCACCACGTTCACCGTACTGAATGCTCTCAGCAAAAGACAGGAGCTCTTCATGACAACTTTGCGTGGCACTTTCCCCAAAAACTGAATCGTCCCCTGAGGTTTCTTCAAAGTGCGCCATGGACGTATCTTCAGTACCGAACCCACTCAAATCATCGTCGTCGTTCCATACGATCTTCTCGTTGATTCTCTCACTCGTTTCAATCTCCGGTGTTGTTCTCGTGTCGGGGGTACCACTGGTTCCAGCGTCAGAGAGTAGATCTTTCTCCACCAGACCTGGCTCGGCTATGTCTTCAAGAGAGGAAACCGTAGCGCTGAACGCGGCGTAGAACGAAGAACTGAATTTATCGTCGTTAGTAGGAGGCGCTGATTCTTCAGGATCTGAAAACGGGCTGATGCATTTCCTCGCCGAGCTCGAACTCTCCTGGCTGCTGGATTTGCTCAAGCTGGGTTTGAACCCGTGACCAATATCAAACAGGAGCTCATCGTCCTCGTCGTTGTTGGACGTCTTCGTGTCAGGGTCAAGCGCGTGTTGGTCAGTGTCCGTCTTGGTGTTGTCCGGTGCGCTGGACGTCTGCTCGTACACGGACACAACCGACGACGTGTGGTCAGGCGTGACGCTGCTGCTGGATTCGTCGGACGAGCCGGACGTGCGCGAGTCAGCCGAAAGTCTGAGAGCGCCGGACACGAGGCTATCCCCGGACTGAGAGAGCTGGTTCCTGTCATCCACCTGGACTGAACTTGTCTTCACCTGTGTGGTCAACTTCGCACCTTTCCGGGCTAACTCAGCAATATCAATGCTTCTTGTCGACAACTCGTTGAACTCAAGTGACCCGTCTTTTGACCCGTACGACTGACCTTCCGAAAATGCTTTGAAACCTCGTTTTCTGGTATGATCTTCTAATCTTATAGCAGCGTAAGGATCCGATCTTGATGCTTCTGTATTCTGACTAGTTGTATCCTCGATACATGCCCCTACTGTGTCCTTATTAACTGCTACAGGTCCGATTGATGTATTTAGTTTTACTTCTGTGCTTTCTCTCTCTGGCGATCCACCAGACTTTAGAGTTATTCCATCTTTATTTTCTGAAACTGACACATTATCAAGTTTATTTATCAGATTTTTATCTAAATCAACCTCCTCTTTCTTTAAAATCTCATCATCTGTTTTATCCCTACGTTTCTCAGACGCCGCATTACTCTTGCTCACACTGTCCTCAGTTTCCGTTGACCCCTCCGACAACTGGGACTGGATCAGATTAGCCGCGCGTGCGTTCAACGAAGAAGAAGCACCCGACCACTCGTCACCGTTACCAAAAGACCCGGTGACGTAAACGACGCCGAACTTATCCGCCTTGGACGAGACGTGTTTACTGCAACTAATCTCAAAGTGTTCCAATCTCTGAATACTCTCCTCGATCGATTTTTGGTTCCGTCTCAAAAACTCGTCCCGTTTGGCGCGCGTCAAATCGGATTCGGACTCCGTTAACTTTTGTATACTTTCCTCTATAGACTGTTGGTTTCGGAACAAAAACTCGTTAAGACCTCGCGTCGAACTATTTTTGAAACATCTTCTTCCACGAATCCCTTTCAGCGAAGTTTCGTTGTACCCATCCGCGTCGTTGGTACTTTTTCTTCGCCGTGTTTCCGTGTATAAATCCTCCGAATCAAGCAATCCTTTCGATTTATTCAAGAAATCATGACTCTGTGATTTCGTTGTTATCCCCGGGTACGCCAAACCGTACTTCTCCGCGATGTCCTGTTTGAAAGGATTCGAATCCGATAACAACTCGAACTCTTGCGGAGTGAGAGGTGTACTCTTTCTCCCCACCGCCTCCTCCGCGCTGGGCGAATCTCTTTTTAGTTTCGCTTTCACATGGTCAGTGGAGAAAGGGTCCCACAGGGGATCGACGCAGGAACCATCTTGTTTCGTTTCGTGGGGTTTCTCCATCAGCGAGGGTTGTCCCCCCGTTTCCTCAAAAAATCCGTCCCTTCACGCCACACCGTCGCATTTTTTCAAATCGATGTATTGTCAAGATCTATTCCGTTCTGGTACGGGTCGAGCCGTCCGTTCCGTAGTCTGGCCACTTCTCAAAAACACGAGGCTGTCCGTCATAGACAGTACGAAATATCGTTGCCATTTTCATCAAACTCCCTCACATCTATTCCCGGAAGAAATATAAAAAAGTATCCTTTTTTTTCGTGAAAGAAATAACACAATTATTTTTTCACCTCATATGTCCCAGTACAAAAGTTAATCTTTTTATTTATCTGAAATAAAATATATTTCACTGAAGCAGAAGAAAAAACAATACATATAACCAAATATTAAAACAGTGTTGTAAAAAAAAAATAGTGTTAATTATTTGATGTGATTCTATATTCTATTCAAGACATGGAAACCATCTTAACAAACATGTGATCTGGGATTAACGGGCAGGGGATGAAAAGCCTGGAATCACCGTAAAGCTGTCAAAAAATTGGACACACGCTGGTTCCATAACGAGGCAGTAATCTGTCACGTGATGTCAACACGGGTCACGGCGTTCTGGGATGGGGAAAACATGGCGGCTCAAACAGGAAGTAAGTCGTAGTCGAGTACGCAGTCGACTGGCAGCGATTATATAATCGTTTCGATACCAAAGGCAGTAAACCAAAAAACTACGAACAGTTAAGTGCATCATACAACAGTGCTATACATTTCAAAACGTTTTCAAATATATTTTTTACACAGTATCCCAGAAATCATCACATAACAAATGTAAATAAAGCACGTGTTTAAATATAAATATTTATAAGCTTTTAAAAGCATAAAACAAATTTGGAAACAAAGGTTTTTTTTATGTCTACAATAAAAAAAAGAATTTGTAGCTAAAATGTGTAAAAAAGAATCTTGACCGTGTAACGCTTTTACTACTTTTCATTTTTATGCATCTTAAAACACGTTAGTATACATGGTTTTAAATACATATTTTAATTTTCTAAATTTTAATAACTAGAAAATGTAAATAAAATAGTATAATAGTAAGAAATTCCAGCTATAAAATAATTGATATCCTAATCATTCTCTTGATTCAGTTCGATTATTTTAAAAGTCGACAATTACACAAATAATATTAGCTTTAAATCGAATCAGTAGTTCTGACTCTATCTGCCCCTACCAACCCATCTCAGCTCCTAGACGTGTAATCAACAATCAATGTGAACACCAGCTCACCTGACCAATAGAGTTACTCAGTTCCCTCCCCTTCGGTAACAGACGATAGCAATCTTTAAATTATATTTTTGAAATATGTATTTTGCTGTCAGAACATGTGTACTGATACGGAAAGCTTGAAAGAAATTGCTCTATAAAAATAGGACCCATATATGTTGCAAAATTTTACAAAAAAAAAAAAAACCCGAAAACTTTTAACCTAGGAAAAATCTTGTCAAAAAGCAAAACAGCCGCAACACATAATATTTTCAATCACGAATACCACTGAAAACCATAACCTCTAATATAAAACGTTGTATCAAAGTTATCGTTATTAACAATGTTCTTCATCAAAGCTACAATTAAATGATTGAACACATGATATAAATTTTCTCGAAAAATTGGACATAAAATATTATTTTTTTGTATAGTATGCTATCTTTTTACACGAATATTCTATTCCTATTTATTTATTGATTGCGCTGGATACAGTGGCGTAGGCAAGAGGGGGGGGGGTAGGTTAGGGGGGGCTATAACCCCTCCCATGGACTCACAACCCTATTATATATATATATATATATATATATATATATATATATATATATATATATATATATATATATAGATATATATATGGGAAAATATTCGAACCCCTCCCATAACCAATTCCTGGCTACGCCGCTGGCTGGATATGTCTTTATTCCAACATTGTTAATTAAATGTGGAATACAGATATGTATTAGACTAATCCACTATTTATATTTACAAATTCACAAGGAATAAGGACTTTAACACTAATCCTATCTACGCCCCTGCATATCGGATATCATCAAAACAACACGAACATAAAACGAAAATTGAAACGGTTTAACGACTATAACGATAATCACATAACTTTCCCGGGGATCACGTGACAATTGGAATACACGTCAACATCGATAAACGCTGGATGTTTTAACATGTGTGTGTAAGGGCGGTGAGGGGGGGGGGAGATGAAGGAGGCGGAGGATACGAGGGGGGAGGGATGGAGGGTCACAGGTCGTAGACAGTGTCCAGAGGTCGGTGCTAAACACACAATTATCGTGTGGGACGTTTCATGCCGCCGTTGTATGGGCGTGTGCAGAACCCTCCACCCCACTCCCCCCCCCCCCGAACAGGAGTGTATCATGTGTATATATCAGTTTATAAAGGAAAAGCATCAGTGTACGACGGGCAGTGTGAAGTATTCAAACTATCAAAGATTTTGATGTAACGTTAAAATTGATTTTCTCTCTCTCTCTCTCTCAATCTCTCTCTCTCTCTCCATATATATATATATATATATATATATATATATATATATATATATATATATATATATATATATATATATATATATATATATATATATATATATATATATATATATATATATATATATATATATATATATATACATATATATTCCAGTTGAAGAATACAGGTTGGGATATACCAGCCCTTAAAAAACGACATCAGACATTAGTACTTTATTTTCGAGGTCAAAATGTCGATATCTATATATATAAAGCAAAGTGGTCAAGTGCCCGATAGGACACTTTCCGGCGCCGCAGGCACGTCAAATTTGGCACGATGGTGCCTTGGGGCGATAGAACACGAGAGCCGGTGACGGTTTGCCGAAAAGTCTACGGAGAGGGGGTCAAAACTGACCTCGACTGACCGGCGCCTTATATGAGCTCTATTATGAAAAAAAATTTCCTCCGACGACCCCCCTTGAAACTTTGTGAGGTGGTAGGAGAACGCCTTGGGGTGTCACAAAAAACTCGCCATGTCCGGGAAAATTTGTTAAATGGGTCAAAACTGACCAGTCGTATTTCCCTATATAATCTTTGTATTTTATGGGAAAAACAGAGGGTGATTTCAAAACAGATTTGAGGGCACTTACCGTCTTTACATCTGGCTAAATTTTTGCATGCTCTTAGGTAACTGGCTTGACCTTTAGGGAAAACTGTCGGTTTCACTCAAAGCCCTCGACGAGGGCTAAAAAGTGACCGCAAGTGAAATTCTCTTTATATGAGCTTTATTACGAAAAAAAATTTCCTCCGACGACCCCCCTTGAAATTGAGTGAGGTGGTAGGAGAACGCCTTGGGGTGTCACAAAAAACTCGCCATGTCCGGGAAAATTCGTTAAATGGGTCAAAACTGACCAGTCGTATTTCCCTATATAATCTTTGTATTTTATGGGAAAAACAGAGGGTGATTTCAAAACGGATTTGGGGGCACTTACCGTCTTTACATCTGGCTAATTTTTTGCATGCTCTTAGGTAACTGGCTTGACCTTTAGGGAAAACTGTCGGTTTCACTCAAAGCCCTCGACGAGGGCTAAAAAGTGACCGCAAGTGAAATTCTCTTTATATGAGCTCTATTACGAAAAAAAATTTTTTACTCTTGTTCTTCTTTTTCTTCGCTTGCAGTTTTAGTGTTGGAAGAGATCGCCTCAAACACAATGAAGTATTCGTGTCAACTGGTTATGCGCCATTGACTCCTTTTCTTTTTGGATTTGCTCCCATAACCCTTGTTCAACCAAGAACGAACTACAAGGCAGCAGTTGTTTGACTTTGGAGTTGACTCTCGTATTGGAGTGGCTGTACCCAGTTCCAGACTTTTCGGTTGCTAGCTTTTCCGATTCGAACACGCCAACACCTTCCTCTTGTTAATTTAAGCATTTAAAACACGTTTTGTAGTTTTTAATCAGTTTCTAATTATTTTTTTTTTTTAATTTTCTTTTTCCCAAAAAATATGTTTGCAATGGAATACCTCTGACGCACTCTTAATTAATCAGTTTCTAAAACTTTTTTTTTTTTTTTTTTTAATAAACTATGTAACTATGTAAAACAATGTGATGTTGATGTACTTGTTTTAATTGCAAATAAAAGTATTAAAAAAAATCAGTTTCTAAAACATAAATAATTAAGCAGAAAAACACGAAAAGTGAATTCTGACTATTATGAGGTTTGGCATGTTAATAAAACGGTTATGTATTATAAATATGGTTTTTATGTGTTTCAATTGATGTGTGAACTTAACTCAATTTAAAAAAAAATACAAAATATATAACATGCTAAATAGCATTTTCTAAGTCCATATTGTGTTGTAATGAGAAACGATATTTAACAGTTTTTTCTAAAAAAAAAAAAACACTTGATTCTGCGTGCATTTTAAAATATTTTTAAAAATTAAGCTGCAAGTTATGTCCCTTGACTATTTAAATTTCATAAAAGTGAAATCTGACCAAACTTAAAATATGCGATGCAAAACACTTCAATAACGTACATAGCTTAAATTTTTACTTATATATCTATGTGTTGATTTTTATATTGTACTTTGTACACGACTCAAATTTTTTTGCGCCTCCTTAAGCTATTTTCCGTGCCTCACAACGTAGACGTGCCACCCTGTATAACAAATCAATTACTATGAAAACTAGTTATATATTGTGAAGTTATAACTCAACAGTCCCAACAAACTATCCATCTATGTGATTACCCCCCCCCCTTCCCAACCAAGTTTACCCTTACCTCCCACCACACCCCACACTTCAGTCAGACTTAAACTAGTTTTTTTTTTCCCACTGGTCAGCAATGTACAACCTGAGACAGATAATCAATACAGCTCGCCATTCAAACCCTCGCAGTCTACAAGTCTGTCTGCGCGCTGTGTTGATGGTCTAGAGACAGGCTCAGAAATTATATTTTTTTTAAAATCGTACCTATTAGAATCAGGTATACTAGATTTAAAAAAAATGAAAATATAGCTATCTGCATAAGATGATATAGCGCAATAAAAATGAAATTATTTATAAGGCTTTAAATATATAACGGGCTAAAACTAATTTGTGTTCGTAATTAGTTTGAGTGTCGGCTTTCCAACTAAATAAATATTACATAACTTTCTTACATGCAAAAGGTTGCTATAAATGTCAATTAAAAACCCTTTAGGTAATATATTTTGTCAAACTAATTTGAGAAATGTACATTTTTTGGGGAAGCTGCTTTACTAAAGAAACGAACAACAGGTGATAATGTTTTTTATACATTGTGTATTTTCTCACTTAAACATTACCAGTCTTAATAATTTTGATATTTTAAATTAATTTAATTCATTTTTCACGTTCGTTGAATATCATCATTATCGTTTCTCGTTCGCGCCCAAGATAGATGGCGCAGAAGAAGTAGAGTTCATCTGTTTCAGATACCTCGGCATATAAAGGAACGCTATATTTAGCAATATGCCATGCTGTTTTTTTTTAAAAAATCTAACGTTAGTTAGATACCCATCGGAGCTGGGTAGACTCACGGATGTTATACATTCTTGAACCTGGATTCAAACTCGAATCTTTCGGGTTAGCTGTCTAGCTCTTTACAGCTAGGCCACGCCGTTCAATTTTTGTTTCAAACTTTAATTTTTTGCGGCATTTGTGTCTTTGGGTTATCAAATATTTTAGATCTAGCTCATAGTATACAAAACATGTGTATCTTTGTTAAGGTTATCACATATATTTTTTTTAGATCTAGCTCATATTGTATTTGAAAAATGTGTATTTTTGTTATGGTTATCAAATATTTTAGATCTAGATCATATAGTACACAAAACATGTTTGTATTACATTTTTTGTTCATATAATTATTTTCTAACATTCTCTGTTCCACAGATTTCTGGGTATGATCATGTTTAGTTAGGCCATCGTCTCGCTTATGAAAGCGTGTATTTTTAAATGGGGGGGGGGGGGGAGGGAAATGGACAAACTGTAATTGATTTTAAATTATTATTAATCTATTATTAGAACATATTTGCCAATACTTTCTTAGTTGTTCTCTGAAAATACTGATAGAAAGCTTTTAATTAATATAGAACCCCCAAATAGATGACGCCTAATAGAAGGGAATAGCAACCCATCTAATACAGAAAACTCCAAAATCAAACGGCTACTGCTTTGTAGTTTGTTTTCGGATAGACAAACGTTATGGAAGCAAAACCAAAATGAAAGGTAGGCTGACATCGGAATCAGCGGCCTATAATGCGAATAATAATTAGACACGTAATAGCGTCCAAAATTACAATCGCAAATGACGAAAGAGAAATACAGTGCACACAAATCTCGGGAACCATTTGCTTGCATAACTTATGTTTTAAGTGCAGTGTTTCTTCCAGATCTTTTTCTCCAAGGGGGTGGGGGGGGGGGGGCACTTGAAATTTTCGTATGGGGGGGGGGGCGGACTAAAATTTCCGGGAGGCGGACACTATAGGAGTATATATTTTCTATATAAATTCCATTTTGTTTGGGGGGGGGGGGGGGTAGACTTTCTTCACCCCCCCCCCTTCCCCCGAAGAGATACCTGGAAGAAACTCGGTTTCAGTGTATTTAGCCTCGGCCTATAACTAAGTAATGTATTGTTCTTCAAAAGATTTCAAAGATAAAATATCCAATTCTATCAAGACACCAGTTTATTGAGGTAGTGTTAATAATATATCAAAATTGTATTAATAGTCCTCTATTAAAAGTCTAAAAATAATAATTATAAAAAATACATTAAAGGGAAATAACTTAAACATGCTTATGCTTTTAAGGGAGGCTAGTCAACAAAGATTTAAAAAAAACATTCAACCCCCGCCTAATAAATAAAACTAGGAGAGTAGAAATCAGTTTCTTCCATATATCTGTTCATTGCTATGTTTGTCGCTGAAATCACTGACATTTTCTGTGGTTTGATTTAGAAACTTAAAAATATTAAATATACATTTTATAACTAAAACAAAGTACTTTCAGACAGTTTGTGAAAAGTAAAAATGTACCACTTTTCTGTACACATTAATCTGCTTTCACTGAGCTCATTAACTGTTCCAACGACCCCACCACCCACCGCAACATCAATATCTAGAACTTATTTAAAGTTCTAAATCTTGTCTCTTTCCCCTCATCTTTCACACTGCAACCTTTTGAAAACTCAATGTTTTGATACCTGAATGGTAGAAAGAGATACCCACCTCAACCCCCTCCCCCAACACACACACACTCCCCCCCCCCCCACTCAACCGGACTGGCGGACATTTCAAGGTAGCGTGCCCTCATTGCAAAGGGTCAATTTTATGTCATGGAAAGTTTTGGAATGATAGATCAGTACGTGATTACAGAGACACTTCTCCCAAGGTCGTTTCTATTTCTGTCCATGGGTGGCTACAGTGTGAACTTTTGACTCCGCAGCACACTTAACTAAGCAGTGAAGAGAAACCTAGTTTTCACACCTTATTTTAATCTAGTTCTTATGCCATTTTATTTTTTCCCTTTGATTATTATATATGCAATTGATGTTCATTGTTCATGTCTTTGATGCTATGTAAAATCTATCAAATATATTATTATTACTGATTTAAATGTTTAAAACAATTGAATTAATAAAAATAAAAAAAATAAAAAAATCTATCCCCTCCTCTCTCCCCCTCTATCCACTTTACCCTCAGACATGATAACCCCACAATCCCGTTAACTGTTCCAACGACCTCACCACCCACCGCAACATCAATATCCAGAACTTATTTAAAGTTCTAAATCTTGTCTCTTTCCCCTCATCTTTCACACTGCAACCTTTTGAAAACTCAATGCGACCACTACAACATCCTTTCAACTAGTCAACTTAAGTTGTTTCCCTACATAGAAAATGCTTCACTGTCCCATTGACCCTCTCTGAAAAATTTCCTTTCCTCTCCCCACCCAGACTTCTGACACTTTCATTTGACCTTCACCCCTTTTACTGTCATCCTTTGCAATTTTTTTTATAATCAAATACATGACATCATGTAAATATTCATTATGTACATTTGCAAAACCTTTCGTTTTCATTTGGTGTTCAAAATTATGTTAAAAAATTTGATGTTGATGGGCAAAAAAAAAAAGGGAACAATTTCCTTTCCAAAAACCAAAATTTTAACATCAACCTCCTCCCAATTGGTAATCAATTAGAATCTACTATGCATCTCCGGTTTTCAGTTTCTACCTTTTTTATTTACATATTTTTAATATTTCCTATTAATTTTCCATGCTCCTTATATTGTATTCAAATTCCCAACAAAACCGTAAAAACATTAAAACTATCATGCTAAAAATACCATTTTTTGTATTTCTTTGATACTCAATCAACCTCAAAAGTTGTTATGCAAGTTACAATTAAATCTAATGGCCATTAAAAGCTTCCTGGTCACATACAACGCGGTTTCATCAGCCCACACCAGATTCTGCTGCTGAACTACGGACGAGATGATACATGGCATTTCTCGTCAAGCCAGTTCAATGTAGCAGATCTGGACAACACCACAAAACAACATGGACCATACATACTGGAGTTATCTATACACCAGAAAGACAAAGTCAGCGGCACTCTCAGATGGGGCCCATCTACACTTGGTAACAACACATTCCTCAAAGCACTCAGAACAATAAGCAAAGCAGAACCCACAATAATTTCAATCACATACACTAACAACCGGAAATTCACCATCTGCAATGACAATACACATTACATACCACACTACATAAAATGACTAAACAAAGACACAATAATGGACATTTTCTACGCATTACCGGGCAGACGACAAGCATGTTGAGCACAAGGGTCAAACAGACGGTGGACAAACCATCGTCAGGCAACAAACCAAGAGTCACCGCAACAAGAAGACCCAACAACAACACAGGCAACAAACCAAGAGTCACCGCAACAAAAAAAATAACCAACAACAACACAGGCAACAAACCAAGAGTCATGGCAACAAGAAGACCCAACAACAACACAGGCAATAGAGATAACAACATGGAAGCCATCAACAAGGACCCCAATGTCGACAGACAAAAAAAGTTTTACCCTCAATATCGAGTACAGTGGATGTACTATTTGTAAAAGCAGCAACAGAACAAATCAATACAGAAACGCCGTCAACAACAACATAGGGGAAAACCCACAATATCTATATCTATAATTCTCTTCTGGGAGACGTTAGGAAACAAGCTGCAAGCGCGCCTTGCAGTCCCCACTCTTCCTCTCTATCACTACCACCACCACCCCCCCACATGGTCTGGTGAGCGGTGTTCACTCTAAATGTTAACATTCGTAGTGCCGGGTTTAGTGACGGCTATTAGGGGCAGATAATTTAGTTTGAAACGATTTTAAACTTAGAGGAGGTAGCTAAGAGGAGGCTGCTTTCACGGGGGGGGGGAGGGGGGGTAAAGGGTAGGGGTTGAGGTTGAGGGAAAAGGGGGGGGGGGTAGTGTTTTAAAGCAAATATTTTCAGTGTCAGCATTGGTACTGTCGAATTCACAAATTATGAATTACTGAAAAGTAGAAAATAAAACCACTAAATAGCGGCGTACCATACGCCGCGGGTCGGCTCGTAGTAAAAAAACACATCGAAAACAACAATCTGCCCCAAAAACAACCCAGCAAACAAACTTAAAATTAACATCACCAGCCCTCAAAAAGAAAAAAAAATGATGATCAAGATAAGTAAGCAACAAGCAAAACACCTACCGCTAACAAAGGAATCGTTTTACAAGCAATCAACACCCCACACCGAGTACCTATCAACTAGCTATGCGACCTTTCATTCAGCAAAACAAAAGCAGTACACTTAGACAAGACACCGCGATATTTTAAACTACAGATTATGAAAAGAAAAGATGTCAGTAGTCATACTACGGTTAGCAATTTTTAATTCGACAAGTTTCAATGAATTACAGTAGATCTAGGTCTACAAATCAGAAAGACGTGTTACTATTGTTAATCTTCATCAATCATCACAAGCCATATTATGAAAACTGTAATACCAAAGCTTATTAAAGTTGTAAATTAAAATTGTAAATTATAATATTGTAAATTATAATTCTGACTTAAAGAAAAAAATGACATTTTTAAAAAATTGTGTCTTTAATAATCATAAACATGATAATAAACATAATAATGTCAAAAATAATTATTTTAATAATTAATGTTTAATCGAAATTCAACACATTATATTTCAGAACACCCAACCACCAGTACACACTCAAAAGATACTATCGGCGCTCCAGATGGAAATATCACCAGATTCAAATCTCGAACTTTCTCGTCACAAACCGACGGGAACGACTTCGTCCCGCCTCCATAAATCACCGAAAAAAAACCCGGAACTTTCTGGAACCTTCCAGTGTTAACTCAGACCCCAAATAAAACCACAGGGACAAGACCATAAATCACCAGTTATCGATACCAAAGATCAATTTAAAGCGAGTTAACCCCAGCGATCACTGTCTTTGTACGCCAAAGTTACCACTATAAGCCAAGAGGGGTATTTCCTTCGTTCCTTTTTTGGCAGTCGTGGAGGTTTATTTCGTAGTATCGACCTTGACCCATTATTGAATATTAGGACAAGGTTGAAATCGGAATGGACATTAAGTAAAATTATGTTTTAGTTTGTGCTTTTAATTTTGTCAAATGGGGGGGGGGGGGAGGGTTTCAGATGGTGTGACGTCACTTTTTTGCATTATAAAAAAGCAATGTTAGAAGACGAGTTTTAGCCGTTACTTCGCGTTTTAGATAATGGTTTTAATAAATTGTAATAGGAATTGATTTAAATATATTTTATGTTGACAGAGTCCTGACATGATTTTGGAAAAATATCGATGTTTTAAGAAAAATTCAACAGTAATTTTGAGTGTGGGGGGGGGGGGGTTGTAGGTTTGACGTCATTTTAGAAGGGGGGGGGGTGTGGCTTTTTGTGACGACGTGTGACGGAGGGGAGGGGGGGGGGTAAAAATCGTCCAAAAAAGCATGACGTCATTTATGGATGACCTCATAGTAGCATCAACACATTCAAGCTAAGTAAGGGCTGCGGGGCTTAGATGAGCCCACTTAAAGAGAGACGCCCAGAACTAAGCCCGTAGGAAAGGTGAAGCTGTAGTCAATTCCATATCGGGGGCCTCGCAGAAATAAGTCAAAGTACATCAAATAACATAAAGAACACAATCTAAATATAATACAATCATATCACCTAGTACATACATTTTAATACATTTTGCGTACATACAAGGGGATGGATTGGGCATACTCTGAAAAGAGAAGAAGATCCTATCGCAAAGAAAGCTATGGACTGGAGTCCCCAGGAAAGAAGGACGGCCAACGAGATCGTGGAGAAGAACGGTAGAAGAAGAGGTAAAGGCCGCTGGGCTAATGTAGAAGCTGATTAGGAGAGCTGCCCAAAACCCGAGTCAGGTGGAGAGGTGTGATTTCAGACCTCTGCTGCCCAGGGTTCGTAAAGGATTAACACAATAACACGCTTACATACATGGACTTTTCAAAGTGATGCATTATTCTGTTAAACATAAACACCACAATGGCTTGAACCTAATAAACATACAACTAACACAGGGATGTTGATATTTTAACGCATATACTAAACAACAACAACAATATTAAATGTTTGCTTATTGAAGTACAACTAAAATAAACTAGCCGGGATTGCAAGAGTACAGCAGGGAAATAGCCTGAGTGAGGCGGGGCTATTGGCGAAATACAGCTATGATGAAGCTGGCATAAAGCTGGAATCTGAGACATATCTGGGATTTAGCACTTTTACTTCTTAATATCTTTGACCAACCACTTGAACACAGACATATCTTAAACCAGATATTCCAAAACCCACAGTAACCTACCCCCAATCCCCACCTACCCCTAAACAACAACCCCCCCCCCCCCCACATACACACCCGGCCAAAGGCGCCCACAATGTTCTAGACTGTGCAACAGAGTTTAAAACCTGCAGACTGAGATGTATGAGTTTTATCGATCGTGGGACGCTGATCCCTTGCCAAATTTTATTTGTTTCTTTAGTTCTGGAGTGGTGTGGGGGAGATTAAGGAAGGCGGTGTTTACGTTATGTTTTCCAAACGTGTGGTATTTGTGAGACGCCAGCAGCTTGAGGCTGTGTACAGTGGCGTCACTAGGACGGGTGACACGTGATATGGTAACTCAAGTTGTCGCCCTTTCAGACTGCACTTGATACGCTATAACTACAGGCATTATGTTGGTCAACTCATTCTATATGTTTATCCAATCAATAGGACTACAAAATAAACTAATTTAACACAATTATAGTACATTCGACTACATACACTATGCAAGACTAAAGTAAAAATTTATTTTATTAGATTTTAATATTTTATTAACAAAAACCACACCATCTTTTTGAATGCTAACCTACATTTTTATGTCTCTAAGAGCTTTTGTACAATACCAGGACATTCCTCTTCCCCCCCCCCCATGGTTATATTATACAACCAGTAACCCCAATCCTAATGTAGAACCGCATCGATTACTCAAACTCACTAAAAGCCTTTTGTTCAAGCAACAATTCGTCCATTAATTAACTCATCTTTGTCCCCTTTATTTGCTCGGTTCAACACTAGACCATACTAAACGAACAATAGTTTATTTTTATTACAAGCTTTTATCTAACTCGATGCCCTGTCATGTCTGGTAAACGAGGTGGAATTTTCCAATCAATTTTCCACCGAATTTTACTGAATAGGCCTACGTTATTTTCAAATTTTTATCTAAGCATCTAAGTGAAGCTGTCATTATAATAATACTTTCTAAAATTAAAAACCATTTTAAAATCAGATAAACATTTATTTTTCAAATTATAATAATCGTATGTATCAAAATATAAAGTGCGTAAATGATGGTCTATTATAAAATGAAAATATTTAGATTCTTAGGGATGGGTTAAGTGTTTATATACAAACGACAGACAAGTGAATAAAACTACAAAACTAGCAGCACTGAAGTAATTAAAGTTTACCTTTTAAACATAGCTACTCTAGTTTTTTTTTAATGGATGTATGAGTTGTGGAAAGAACATTGACTAAGCAAAAAATGTCAGTTCAGAAAGAAATGCAAACTTTCTTCTAAAGATCACGATTATACTGAATATGTTTCGAATGTTTTGCTTGTTAAAATATCGAAACTTATACACAATGTAAACACACACTTTTCTCCAATTATATATATATATATATATATATATATATATATATATATATATATATATATATATATATATATATATATATATATTGTTATAAAATATGTATTTGTTTAGCGCCTTGAAGGTATTTATAGAAGAGATATACATATTTGGCCATGGCGTCGATACCGCAGATGATGTGGTGTTAACCTGTTTCTTGTGAAACATAAAACGAAGGAATGGTGGGGTCAGTTCTTGGATTTGGGTTAGCAGTCTAAGCGCTCTAACGCTCGGCCAAGCCATTCCTTGAATCAATTTTTTAAAATGTATTAGTTCACAAATATTTGTGTGGACCAATAATGAAAAGTCTGACACTACGGTGAGTTTGATTGTATAATTAATTAACTTTAGCAAATTTTTTCGGATACAGAAATTGTTTTTCAGATATATTATGCTAAACCTGCCAGACATTTCTGTATCTAATCTCAAAACTGAATTAGTATAATAAATATAGTTTGTATTTTAGATTTTTTATTTGTTTTGCGTTAAGTTTGTTTCGAAGTTATCAATTGCGCTTTTATTTTATAAGAATCTTTTTGCACACACGTTTTTTGCACCTAAGCGAGAATATTGCCACGCTCCGCTAGTGCTCAGTTCGCCGGTCAAAATTTAAAACCAGATTTATAAGCGACAAAGAATCATACACAACACTACAAGACGTGAGACCAACGCTTTGTGCCATTATTAATTGATCTCTGAGATCGATATCACAACATCCAACGCACCAACCACTCCCTCTGACCGTCCTTCAAATCTAATCAATACGCTGCTAATTGGCTAGGATCTGTGTAATTTATTGATGAACGGTTTGATTTTTTTTCTGATTGATCTTTGCAAAGTCGTGGATTACAATATAATTTTAAGAAATCGATTATCACGCATCAGATTGATTTGTGCTAAAGATTGAAGATTGAGCTTGACTGCGCTTCTAAAAGTTTGAAACGTGAATGTTTTGAAGTTAAACAATACTTTACAAACGATACTGGCCAAAACGTCACGGTTACAGTGATACTGGCTACACCATACTGGCTGGACGATACTGGCTACGCGATACTCGATACACGATACTGGTTACACTATACTGGTTAAACGATACTAGCTTCACGATACTGGCTTCACGATACTGATTACACTATAATGTTTACACGATACTGGTTACACGATGCTGGGCTACAACGTAGAGGGTGCACAAAACTGGTTATACGATACTGCCTTGACGATACTGGTTACAACTTCATGGCTACACGATACTGGCTTCACGATACTGGTTACACGATACTGTTTACACGATACTGGTTACACGCTGCTGGCTACAACGTAGAGGGTGCACGAATTTGGTTATACGATACTGTTTTCACGATAATGGTTACAACTTCACGGCTACACGATACTGGCTCCACGATACTGGTGTCACGATACTGGCTACAACTTAGTGGGTACACGATACTGTTAACACGATACTGGTTAAACGATGCTGGCTTCACGACCCTGGCTACAACTTCATGGCTACACGATACTGGCTACACGATACCAGCTACATGTTATTTGATGCTCGATTCTGGATGCACGATACTGGCTACAAATTCATGACTATACGATACTGGATACAGCCTACACGTTTAAGTTTATACGTTCATATTTCTACACATTACATCAAAGTATTTAGTACGTGTAGCAAATACTTCAACCCTTCAACTCGTTCCCACCCAAACCTCACCCAGCCTACATATACCATGCACACTACTCCCCCCCCCTACACATATCTAGACCAGTATCGACCCGTGCTCTCTACCAACTTCCATATATGGTCATGTAGGTTAAGACCACGTGCAGCCATCTTTACAGCCCTCTGGTGTAGATTTTTTTCTTCCACCGTGCCATTACGGCAATTAAATTACCTGGCATATTGATGCCCGATAGGGACCCGGTTCGTGCAAGATTAATGCCCTTTTCCCCCCAGAAAGCATTTTACATCACCGATGCGGAGTTGTGCGATTTAATGTTTTTCAAAAAACTGCAATTTAAATAAGAAAATAAATCATAAAAACATTAGAAAATAAATCGGTTGGTAAATGATTATATTTATCGATTTAAAAAAATAAGATGGATATTTGGTAAAATAAATATACTGCCACAAACCCACAAACAAACAAACAAACAAACAAACAAACAAACAAACAAATGGACATTGTGAACTAAGTGAAAGCTTGTAAAAAAGACTCTTGTGACTTGCTCAGTTCGGGATTGGTTAGATGTCTGTCTAGAGAACTAAAAACAACAACAGCAACATGAACTGGAGACTTTAAGGTTAGCGGTCCAGCGCTCTACCGCTCTCGTCATGTGTCTAGAGTACCAATTTATATATATATATATATATATATATATATATATATATATATATATATATATATATATATATATATATATATATATATATATTTCTCAGAGTAACATGAGCTTAAGAAAGACAGAGGGATGGGAACAGTGGAAGGGTTTATATGTTTAGGCAAACATACATTCGCAAATAAACACACACAAATTACACACAAATGCATACACAAACACATACATTCACATTCACAAGTGTACAACAGCCACGTTTAAACAAACATATTTATCATTAAAGTTATTCTCAAATACTCAGTGAAAACATGAAATCATCAAAAAATTAGAATACGAAGTTAATTTAATTAGCGCGTGCGTTAATCAAAAACATCATTTCCCTCGCCTGGTCTCTGGTCAACATCACGTGACTAATTAACCAACCACTTCACACGGTCAGCTTGACCTAATTGGATAAAAACATGTTAATGTTTTTTCATCGAACATATTTAACGTTTCCCATCGCCAGTGTCCACTACAAACCTGCCCACTACAAATTATAAAACGCGAGACACAAAATTAACATTTCTACTTTTAAGTAGCGCTAATGAGCATTTATATTCGTACAATCCCATAGCCGCTTTAAAAATTAAATTATTTCTTTCGATATCAAAAAAAATGTTAAAAGCAACAGTGTTGTAAAGAGAAACGCAATATTTATGAATAAAATCAATATTCAAATCAAAATGACGTAGTAAACATCAAAGATATTAGCGAAACAACAAATTTAAGAAAATAATTTTAGGTTGATACAGGAAAAGATAAAAGTTGTATAGAAAGTATTTCATCGTTGTAAAAATATTGGGGTATGTTCATGTAAGAGTCACATATCTGAATCTTGAAATTGGGGTATTGATTTAATTGGAGTAAATTGAGAGTCAACTTTGATCATGTAATCCTACAATTGATCGAGTGGGGATCATATTCCGTAATACGAGCATTCGTATACTGCGATGTATAATAATATTTGAAACGTCGACGACAGGGGGAGGGGGCGGGGGCTGGAAAGAAGGGTAGGTTTTCAGTAGAATCTATATGAGAATTTATATGACGGCGTGGTCTAAAGGTAGAGGGAAAAGTTGGATTAGTAAAGGCATCTAGACATATTGCTGACCACACTATCCCTTCATATAGCGAGGGAAAAATATAAATGAAATCTACTCCATCTGCTCAATGGATATAGGCTTAAAAGGGAATTTAGTTCAAATATTGCCCTAACCATAGCTGTAGTCCTTTACCCTTAATTGATTTACATACACCACTGTACCTTCAAGAATTGTAAAAGTCCATCGCTTAATAGCAGCAACACAAATGCCTTTGTGTAAATATTAGAAAAGTGGAAAACGGTAAGCGCTGACATTTCAACAAAAATTGATAGAATAAACATCATTTTCTGTTAAATTAGATAGAGGGTTCTTTAGAACATCAGTTTCAAGATGTGAAAAGTACTAGTAGCGTGAGGGATGGGGAGGGGGTTTGGTGGATGGGTCTAGATTGATGGGATGCGAGAAAATATTAACAGTAACGTAAAATGATTATTAATTTACAAAAATGCCGAGGTCACAGGAATAGATAAACTCTACTTCACTTGCCCCATGGACAACGAGGTATGCGCCTTATAGACTCCGATTTCTGCCTGCTTTTCTTTTTGGATTTGTTTCCTTTGTCCAACCAAGAACAAACTACAAAGCAGCAGCTGTTTGATTTTGGAGTTGTCTCTCCTAGAAGAGATGCTGTCACCAACTATTGAACCTTGTCTGATCGGTGGTTTCAATTAGGGACTTCAGTCTATGAATATAAGAACAATAAAGTTTGACATGTATCTATGAACATATTGACGGATGTTTTCATTTGACTTCTGTTTGTCAAAAAATTGTCAAGTAACAATCACCCAAGAAATGATTCGTGTTTACTTCTAACTTGAAATCTATTGTTAAGATGATGGGGGAGGTGAAGCGCCAAAAATTATGTTTATCTTTTCAAAAGAGATGCAGTATAAAAAAGGATACAAAGGCTTCCCTTGAAGGTTGTGATGTGGCCAGTAATTTTTAGACAATTATTAAATCCCCTTGCTTTTATGATCGTTTCATGTTCACGTAGGATAACATTATGACATAAAAAATAGTCTAATAAAAATGTATGATTCTAGTGTCCATTTTTATCAATAAAACATAAAGAACGTTCCAGGCATTTATGTTAGCTATCTAAAAGTCATCTTTCAAACGAATAAAAAGTTAAAAGCGACAGACAGTTTTAGAAAAAAAATGTAATGAAATATTTCTGGTTAAAATCAATAGTTGATTCGTTTCAAGCTCCTAACATACAAGGCAGCCTTTAGTTCGGCGCAACTTAAAATAAATTGAAATATTACTCGTTTATTTTTTGGACTGTAAGAAATAAATTCATCATAGTAGGATCTTGAGATATTTTCCAGAAAGTGTGAGAAGAAAATTCTACAAAACGACACACAAGGTGGTAAATTGCAAATTGAGTGGTAGGACGGGCGGTTGCTAAACCAAGAACATTCTTCTTCTTCGTTCTCAATTTTAGTGTTGGAAGAGATCCCCTCCAACACAATTAACTTAGTATACGTGTCAACTGGTTATTCACCATTGAGGCCATTGACTCCGATTTCAGCCTGCTTTTCTTTGTGGATTTGTTTCCATAGCCTTTGTCAAACCAAGAACAAACTACAAGGCAGCAGTTGTTTGATTTTGGAGTTTTCTCTCCTAGAAGAGTGGCTGTCCCCAGCTAACGAGCCTCATCTGCCCGAGGATTCGAACTCCAGAGTTTTCGGCTTAGCAACCATGAGATTTACCGACTCGACCACGCCATCCCCAACCAAGAACCGAATTTCAAATATTCGGACAGTTCTGAAGGGTCAAGTCAGCGTGATGTAATCAGAAGAAGTAGGGCCGGCTGTCCACACAAACCACTGAATGTGGCTATCCGTTCTTCATTAGTAAAGCTGGCCTCGTTTCGGCGTAACTAGACACTCTTTACTGTAACCAGCCTCGTTTCGACCTAGAAATTTTTCATCTACCCTCAACATTAATTTAGGAAATAAAAAGCCATAGTGTCTATCATATCATTATGAATAATATATTAGTATATTGATATTTGCTTGGATCTAAAAATAATTCTCTAAAATTTTACAAAGCTTTAGCCACAGTTTCGAGAAATGTAAAGAACATTCCGGAATTCTCTGTTCCTTCTGGAACCGCTCGTGCTAAGCTGTTAAGTGTGAGGATCAACTCCCGTGCCGACAGCCAATCGGATCATTCTGAGACAATCGCCCAACCAATCCAGGGGATGCTACTCAATTTGGTTCCTAACTGAGGGGATTAGTACCAGCAGTAACAGCATTGTCTTTTTTGACGAGTGATGTTTTATTTTAATCACCGCTGGGTTGGTTTAAGATGGGCTGTATTGCTATAATCATCCAAGTATATATGGGCTATGGGTTCCATGACAAATGATCTCAGGACAAATGATCTCAGACAAAATATCTCAGACAAAATATCTCACGGACAATTGATCTCAAGGACAAATGATCTCACGGACAAAAGATACCAAGACAAAATATATCAGGACAAATGATACCATGGACAAATGATCTCAGACAAAATATCTCAGACAAAATATCTCAGAATATAGAATTGTAAACTTAACCATGTTGTGTGTTTTCGGTATACAAACCAACAAAAAAAACCCTCATAAAAATATCTTCTTTACAATCAGTGTTGATTCAACAGTTATATGAACACGCTACAATAGCTTCCATAAATCGCCATGTCAATTTGACAAACAAATACTTGAATTTGCATCAAATAATAAAATCAATACACGCCATATTTTTTTTATGATCAATCAATATGGGCTCCATAATCTAATTTGATGCTACCACGCATCAAAGGATGCCCGTATAATAAACACGATATAATAACTTGTTGACGAATATTCACGTTTATGTGTCCCGTTTTTATAACGCAAATCAGTCAAAAGTGTTGTGTTACAAGAGAATAAATCAACCTTACCACGAAGGGAGATAATTGCACACAAAGAACTTTCCAGTGATGATTATCGAACCTGCTTTTCACAGGTACGCAGTTTCGGGTCAGTAGATTTCGCGCATGAGTAGTTATGCACGGTAGTGCTCACAAGTAAGCGTGAAGGGGTGAAAGGGGCGGGGGGTTAATAAATGCAAGGCTTGTCACGTGATTTTAAAAGTTATGTACGTCGATTAGGCAAAGTTAGATGACAATGGTGCATCTTTTGTTTGTTTATGTATTTATCACTTATCAACACATTATGTGTTATGTTATTTGTTTTGTTAGCAGGAAGATTGCGTGTACTCACATCTCAATAAAGGTTTATTCTAACAAAAAAAAAATAATTAATTACCGTTAAATTCGACATCAAAGAAATTCTTGAAATCTGACCAAACTATCGGACTGACCAACAAGCTGATTAAACTACCTGCTGGTCAGTTAATTTACTCACTGTTCAAAGGGTGTCTTTAGAGTAACAGGTCAGTGTGCTAAAAGACTATGAGGGAAAGGAAGAAATGTTCTAAAGACCCATATGACGGGCAAGGTAATGTACTACAGGTCAATAGGTCAATAGGTCAGGCAAGGTAATGTACTACAGGTCAATAGGTCAATAGGCCAGGCAAGGTAATGTGCTACAGGTCAATAGGTCAAGCAAGGTAATGTGCTTTAGGTCAATAGGACAGGCAAGCTAATGTGCTACAGGGCAATAGGACAGGCAAGGTAATGTGCTACAGGTCAATAGGACAGGTAAGGTAATGTGCTACAGGTCAATAGGACAGGCAAGGTAATATGCAACTGCTCAATAGGTCAATAGGACAGGCAAGGTGTTGTGCTACAGGTCAATAGGACAGGCAAGGTAATGTGCTACAGGTCAATAGGTCAGGCAAGGTAATGTGCTACAGGTCTATAGGACAGGCAAGGTAATGTGCTACAGGTCAATAGGTCAGACGAGGTAATGTGCTACAGGTCAATAGGACAGGCAAGGTAATGTGCTACAGGTCAATAGGACAGGCAAGGTAATGTGCTACAGGTCAATAGGTCAATAGGACTGGCAAGATAATGTGCTACAGGTCAATAGGACATGCAAGGTAATGTGCTACAGGTCAATAGGTCAGGCAAGATAATGTGCTACAGGTCAATAGGACAGGCAAGGTAATGTGCTACAGGTCAATAGGTCAATAGGATAGGCAAGATAATGTGCTACAGGTCAATAGGTCAGACGAGGTAATGTGCTACAGGTCAATAGGACAGGCAAGGTAATGTGCTACAGGTCTATAGGACAGGCAAGGTAATGTGCTACAGGTCAATAGGTCAGGCAAGATAATGTGCTACAGGTCAATAGGTCAATAGGACTGGCAAGATAATGTGCTACAGGTGAATAGGACATGCAAGGTAATGTGCTACAGGTTTATAGGACAGGCAAGATAATGTGCTACAGGTCAATAGGTCAGGCAATATAATGTGCTACAGGTCAATAGGACAGGCAAGGTAATGTGCTACAGGTCAATAGGACAGGCAAGGTAATGTGCTACAGGTCTATAGGACAGGCAAGGTAATGTGCTACAGGTCAATAGGACAGGCAAGGTAATGTGCTACAGGTCTATAGGACAGGCAAGGTAATGTGCTACAGGTCAATAGGTCAATAGGACAGGCAAGATAATGTGCTACAGGTCAATAGGTCAATAAGACAGGCAAGGTAATGTGCTACAGGTCAATAGGTCAATAGGACAGACAAGATACTGTGCTACAGGTCTATAGGACAGGCAAGGTAATGTGCTACAGGTCAATAGGTCAATAGGACAGGCAATATAATGTGCTACAGGTCTATAGGACAGGCAAGGTAATGTGCTACAGGTCAATAGGTCAGGCAAGATAATGTGCTACAGGTCAATAGGTCAATAGGACTGGCAAGATAATGTGCTACAGGTCAATAGGACATGCAAGGTAATGTGCTACAGGTCAATAGGTCAGGCAAGATAATGTGCTACAGGTCAATAGGACAGGCAAGGTAATGTGCTACAGGTCAATAGGTCAATAGGATAGGCAAGATAATGTGCTACAGTTCAGTAGGTCAATAAGACAGGCAAGGTAATGTGCTACAGGTCAATAGGACAGGCAAGGTAATGTGCTACAGGTCAATAGGACAGGCAAGGTAATGTGCTACAGGTCAATAGGTCAATAAGACAGGCAAGGTAATGTGCTACAGGTCAATAGGTCAGGCAAGGTAATGTGCTACAGGTCAATAGGTCAATAAGACAGGCAAGGTAATGTGCTACAGTTTAATATGGTGAGAGCCCATTAGGTCTATAATTTACCGTATCAGTGTGAAATACATCTGAAGAGAGAGAAGCAAAGTAAAGCAACAAGCAATTTGGCAACCGGCCTATAGGCATTTAGGCATTTGACTGGAATATCATTATACCAATAAATTAGGTAATATTCCAGTATTTCCAAAGCCCATTTGGACCGAAGGGGATTATTATTATTATTATATTATTTTTAATTTCAGTTTAAACATAAATAGACAACAGCGCTTAATAACCTTGGGATCAGTATCGATTTTCATCAAACAATCTTTAAAACAGCAATCGCTGATAGAAAAAAATATTCCCCAGCAAGTAGGCATCACCGAATCAACACTGCTATACTTCAACATGGAACTCTTTAACGAGGGCCCGAGTTTCCGGAATTTTAAAGTGGTATCGAGTACCGCGTTTAGCTCGATCCCCCCATCCCACGCTGACATGAGATCGATATATTTGAACTGATTTGGACGAGTGCCAGAATACACGACAATGGGTCGGTACGTAACTTTAGGAACAGGGCGTGTTGTATAGTGTAATGTTGTGTAAGGAACATGACTTAATACAGGGCCTGTTGTATAGTGTAATGTTGTATAAGGAACATGACTTAATACAGGGCTTGTATAGTGTAACGTTGTATAAAGAACATGACTTACGATAGGGGTGTATAGTGTAACATTGTATAATGAAGGTGTATAAAGGACATGACTTAGAACAGGGTTCGCTATATAGATGAACGTTATACAGGAACATGACTTGAAACATACCTTGTTATATAGATGAACGTTATACACGTAAATGACTTAAAACATTCCTTGTTATATAGACGAACGTTACACAGGAACATGACTTAATACATTCCTTGTTATATAGATGAACGCTATACAAGAACATGACTTACTACAATGACTGCTGTACAGTACGACGTTTTATAAGGAACACGACTTAAGTACAGGGACTGTTGTACAGATGAAAGCTGCATATGACTTAAAACATGACCTGTTATATACGGAAGTTAAACAGGAACATGACTTAGAACAGGAACTGTTAAATAGATTGACGTTACACTGGAACATGGCTAAGAAAAGGTGCTGCCATACACATGAATGTTGTACAGCAAAATGACGTAGAATAGAGTGATATACAAACAAACGTGTGTCAGGAACAGTGTTGATTTATGAAATTTGTACAGGAACATTATTTAGGAAAAAGGCCTGCTACTGAGATGAACGTGTTTCGAAAAGATCTTCAGAATCAGTGGCGTATCCAGGATCGTCTTATAGGGGGGGGGGGTTCAATTTTTTCCATCATTACATATATATATATATATATATATATATATATATATATATATATATATATATATATATATATATACACTACATTATACTACAAGGTACATCATTACGCGTTTTCCCAAATGTACTTAACAGATCCGTTTGGGGAAAGGGGGATCAACTTCATTCACTTCTGTCTGGTCATTTTAGGCCAATTCATAAAAACAGCGTATAACTAGGTGTGACATTAATGTCGCTCTACACAATTGTGGTGGTGAGGTGTGGGGAGGGGGGGGGGGGAATAACCAACTCAGATTGAACATAGCATCAGTTTTTAGATGACAGTTCTAAACATACATATTCAATTATACACGTATACTGGTTAAAAAATATATTTAAATAAGTAACAGTGGTATTATGATTATACATTTTTTTTACAGAGGGGTCCATGGGAGGGTGGTTTTAACCCCCCCCCCCCCCCCACCCCTAATCCCCTCCCCCTAGATATAGATGTTTGAAAAGGAATATTGCTTGATTTGATGTTAGGGTTGCCAGATACCTTTTCCGAAAATACTGGACACCTTTCCATCCTTCCCTTCTCAGGTAGGCCTATGCCGCAAAGCAGAAGAAGGGGGGTAACAGAGTATTATTCATATACTTGTCCAGTATTTATATTTATTTTATCCTGGACAGTCTGCTCAAATACTGGACTGTCCAGTTCAAAACTGGACACCTGGCAACCCTATTTGATGTGTCTCATTGTACTCAACATAACATTCCGATTGCTTAAAAATTTTATAATTTAATTTTTTTTAATCCCAAATTTTAGCTCTACTTAAAAGCCCAACCCCTTCAGCCCACCACGCTTATGAAAAAAAAAATTCTACCAGTACATACCATTTCAGCTCAAATATACCGTTTTCTAACCAAATATTTGACAAGTAGGCCCCTACATAATATTTCAGCTAAAAGACGCAGTTTTCAAACCACATATTTTACTAGTACATGCCATTGCAGCTAAAATATACCGTTTTCTAACCAAATATTTTACAAGTACATACCATTTCAGCAAAAATATACCGTTTTCTAACCAAATATTTTACTAGTACATACCATTTCAGCTAAAATGTGGTGTTTTCTAACCAAATATTTTTCTAGTAAATAACATCCCAGGAAGAAAATTTCACACCATCACATGCAACATTTTATCTTCGCGCCAACTTACTTACTACTTGCGTTTGTGTAGATTAATTACCCGTAATCATTTAAGTAGGTAAACACTTCAAAATTAAATAATTTATTTTGAAAAATGATAATTGAAGAGAAAACATCTTATATTTATTGTTGTTACTTATTTTTGTTATTTGGCTAGTTTTAATTGTTTAACTTTAACATCAATAGCAAATTAATCTTTAATCGATGTATTACTTTACAACACCATCATTTTCTAGCTTCTAATTTGCTTAATAAAGTATTTTCTATTGCTAACATTGTTTTCTGTTTTAATTAAAATTATCGAGAGCCCCCTTCTCGTCCCCTCAGCCCACAGCGCTGATGGAAAAAAAAACCCTTGAATCATCATTTAATTACACATTTGCATTTTCAGTTTCAGGTTGGTTTTTAATTTTTATTTTTTCTTTATATTTAGACGTTTTGTATTAGATCTTTGTATAAGTAAACCATCTTAAATGAATGAAAGCAGGCTACAAGTAAGAAAGAAATATTACTATTGTAAATCTGTGTCAGTCCTCACAAGCCGGTGATGAAAACTGTAATACTAAAGCGAACACACACAACTGACGCTGTAAATTACATGTCTGAGGCAAAAAAAAAAAAAAAAAAAAAAAAAAAAAAAAAAAAAAAGTCGAATGCAGTATAAGTATAACACAGGGGTCGGCAACCTGCGGCTCGCGAGCCGCATGCGGCTCTTCAGGTCGATGGACAATTATTAATAATTATTTTATTTTATTTTTAAAACTCATAAAAGTATTAGTCTGCAATACTCGGTAATGAACGATATACTAATAAATATAAACAATAAACACTCGCTATTCTATTAGAACTAGGCATGCTGCCCAGCTTCGCTTAGGCTTTCGAAAACATAGAGAATTTGAATGCTTAATTAATTCGCCCGAAGGTCGGTCTACGACCTCAAGAGTTATGAAGAGGTTCCTCCGTGGACATTTTTTTTCGATTTATAGCTCATATAAGGTACCGGTCAGTCGAGGTCAGTTTTGACCCCCACATCGTAGACTTTTCGGCCAACCGGCCCCCGTGTTCTGTCGCACCAAGGCAAGATCATGCCAAATTTGAAGCGCCCCTTGGTCGGTTTAATCATCGAATGTCGTATAGTAGGGTGCGCCTTAAAACTAAGGTAGGCGCTTAGTGCTCACGGAATAGTCCTGGGCGACAATCTAGATCTAGAGCTAGATTCCTAAAAGAATTTTTTTTTTAAGTTTAGCCCGAATACATTAACCAAGCTGACTTGCTGTGTCTCGAACCCGCACCACCTGCGTGGTTTAATGTACACTAACATCTCCGCTATTTAGGCACCTTATAAAATACGGAGAATGAAAGACGTATTTTAAAATCTTAACTTACGCGAATATGCCTATTCTTTCAAATTAATTTTTTATCCCAATTAGCCAGTTCATAACAAAGATTTTGTATAAAATAAATAAGTCTTGAAATAGTTTAGTCCTAATATAGAAATTTATTTTTGGAATTGATTTTAGAGAAGTTAAGAGTCTAAATCTAGATCTTAGCGTCTACGTCTAGATCTAGTTATTGCGTAGATTTAGATTTAGATTTAGTCTAGATCTAGAATCTCTAGATCTAGAATCCAAATACATAAAATAAATTTTATGAGTTTAGGCCGGAAAAATTGTATTGTATACATTTCATAGTGTACGTAGATCTAAATCAAATTTGAATGAAATAGTTCATTTCTTTTCATTCTAAACACGGCAGATGACGGCATTAGTTAATGTATAAGCAATAGTGACGTCACAGTTTTATGCGTTCTTTTTCACATATATTAATGCTTTTCCGGTTGCATAAATAATACTGTTTCTCTATATTCGAATACGCCTTTATTTTTTATTTTTCTTCTTTAAATAATTTTGTGGTTATACATTTAAAACATCTAACATATTTTTTTCAACAAAAGTCCGTAAAAAGTTCTCGATTTATCGCTGCCGATTCTGACGTGATGTCCGGCGAAAATTTTTTGCGGACAGAGAAAGAGAGAGAGAGAGAGAGATGTGCGAACGTGGGGATTTATATATTAGGATATTTAGTTACTCCCTATTTCAATGTACTTCCTTGTTATCTAAAACTGAGTTATTTTATTGTAAACGATGCATGTGCTTGGATCATATTTGCCGGGGCACGGGTTTACCTACACTGTCGCCTATCACCATGGCGTGCTGTGTGAAAGCCTTGAGTGTAAGTTAATCACTCACCGTAATATCACGTTAATCACTCACCGTAATATCACCGTTAATCACTCACCGCCTAGTTGTCGAGGACGGAAAGTGGCGTTCTCGTGAACCCGATTACACTACCGCAGGGGCGCCGCGTACGGCCCCTTGGTCGGTTTAATCATCGAATGTCGTATAGTAGGGTGCGCCTTAAAACTAAGGTAGGCGCTTAGTGCTCACGGAATAGTCCTGGGCGACAAATCGCACCATGCAGAAACGCCGGAGGACGTGCCTAATTCGATTTAGTGAGCGACTTTAGCAACACATTTTATCCATAGCCTTTCGCGTTTTTTTAAAAAATGAACGTATTGTTGCCCACCATGTCTAAAGTGTATAGCCTATTTTTAAAAACGAACGTAGGCGCCATATGTTTCGCAGGTGAGCCCGGGGCGCTTCGGATCGCACAATCGACGTAGTGCCGGTGGTTGCGCCTGCTGCAGTTATACCGCTGAATATAATAGTATCCCTTACCCGCTATGCAGGACGCCCGATTAATGGATGCCAAGTACTAACATAGTCGCTCTGGAACTCTGGGCGCCTAAATGTGTATTGATAAAAAAAGCACCACCCGGGCGCCGCCCATAAGAAATTTTAAACGATTTTTTGTGTACAAACTTCACCTGGAGTGTTTCAATCAACTCCTTAATGTTTCATGACGATCGGATGAACGGTGTTAAACCGCAATCGACTTTTATTTTTATATACAGAATATAGAGAAGAATTGAATCGCGCGCTGCCGTGTCGCCACTCCTCCGAATTTGAAAATATTTTTTCGAAGAAACCTTTCCAGGAGTATTTTTAACAACTTCACAAAGTTTCGTAACTTTTGGCTCTTCGGTCTCAAAAGGTTGCCGACCCCTGGTATAACAGAATCCCTTTTCCCACGGTCATTTTTTATCGCCGAAACCGAAACCAAACAAAATGATCAATCTCAAAAGTGACATCGTTTAAGCCAACAACATTTCCCAAACGCAAGTGTACAACTATTTAACCAATATGTCAAATACATGTCCAGTCTGTCTCCTAAAGTTCGAATTAAAAATATTTTTTCCATAAAAAAAAAAAACAATCTTTTATTTGAAGGACCAGGATCGAACAAAGCTCGACTCTAACCCCGCAGTAAAAAAAAAAAAAAAAAAAAAAAAAAAAAAAAACATGTTTTCAACTTTTTGCACTATTTAACTACATCTCGGCATCTCATTACCTCAGCATTGTGTGAGACAAGACTAGAGACATTGGTGTACTTAATGAGAAGACCCACCAAGTCCCAGCTCTAAATTTTATTAGACAGTCTTTATTTTTTTTTTTTTTTATGCAAGGGAGTAGGATAATGGGGGAGATGGGTTCAGGGAAGGGGGTGATGGCACGTTTTAAAAGAACATAATCCGGATTAGTGAGTACATCGGTTATTGCTACAGTAGGTACATGCTTAAGTATAAGTGGGGCTTATGGACAAGCAATGAGCCAGAGGCGTAGCGAGGGGAGGGGGCGGGGGAGGCATATGTCCCCAGGCGCCGACCTTAGGGTGGGGGGGGGGGGCGCCAAAATGGGCTGGAAAAACAAATCGAAAGTTTGAGGGGGCGGGGTGCAAATCAAAAGTTCGAGGGGGGGGAGGTGCAAATCGAAAGTTTGAGGGGGGGGGGGTGCCAATCAAAAGTTCGAGGGGGGGGGGGGTGCAAATCGAAAGTTTGTCCCCGGGCGCCGGGAAGGGTCGCTACGCCTCTGCAATGAGCACAGACTTGTACTTATTGAACCAGCTACAAATCAGTCATAATCTTCAGGAGGATAAGCATTAAAATTAAGATTATACGAGTGTTGGATTGAATAACTGAATTACAGTGAATAATTACCAGTAATTTTGAGTAAAAAATAATTAACATTGACATTTTTAAAACTACTTTGGAGTGCAGGCTTATATTCATTTACATATACACGTAGGCCTACATACTCGCATTTGTTTTCTATAATAAATACGTAATCGGCAATCAGTGTTCCTTTCAGGCATCTATTTAGTCCTCCCTTCCCCTTTCGGAGAAAAAAAAGTCTGAAAGAAACACTGCCGGCAATATGAAAAAAAAAAGAAATTCTATGGAATACTTAGACAACTTTTCCAATACCAGAAATGGGTCGTAAAAGTATGAATTACGTCATATCTCGTTCATTTGCTTGTCGTTCCTTAGAATACTTAATTGACTGAGTTTAGAGTTAGCATTAGGTTTAGGGTAAGACTTCCCAATCTTGGCATTTTGTATTCAACGTGAGCAGATCTTTAACCATTCTTTATAAATATAATTCCTAATCATGTGATGTTATGCCTAGGTTAGTATAGAACAACGCAGATGTTTCATACCTTGCATGATTATGTACATTTCCTATGTGTTCTATTGAATACCGGGGTTTCAGACATTGCCGGTAACGTTGTGGATACTGTAAATTCCTGTTCGTGTTTTATTGTATTTTTATCAAAAGTGAAAAAATATATATACGTATATAGGCCTACTACAGTTAAATACATCTTTGAATCGAAGTTAATTATAAATAATCGCATTGTGTACATCAGGGTTGATTGATGTTTATTTTTAGTTTCAATAGGAAGATAGAGGCAGAGAGATAGAGAGAGGAATACAAGAGAGAATGAGAGAGATATGGAGAGAGAATGTGTAAGAAAGAGAACGAAAGTTAGAGAGAGAGAACAAGAGAGATACTGAGAGAGAGAGTGAGAGAGAGTGAACAAAAGACGAGAGCGAGAGAGTTATTGAGAGCAACAGCGAGAGAAAAAAGACAGCGAGAGAAGAGGGAGTGAAAGATAGGGAGAGACTGAGATGTGGAGAGGGACGATAAGAGGAAGAGAATAAACGAAAGACAGTATAAAGGGAGAGAGACAGGGAGAGAAATAGAGAGACAGGGTGAGAGAGTGAGAAAGATTGAGAGAAAAGACGTTCGTGACAGCTAGAGAAAAAAAAACACTTCATGTTGAATCGATCTGAATTCCCAGATTCATGTTTCTCTTCCTTGTATGGATATATCACCGCTCTGTTCAAATTTAGCATCTGCGTCAGATATCACAAAATGTAAAGGTTTAGAACACTAGTCTTGTTAAATATTCGCCTTCTAACGTTCGCTTTATCTACACCATCGTTTTCTTGAAAACTATTTTAAAACAATAGTGAAGAGACTCAATTATAATATTTTACGTTTTATGTTAGACTGTAATTACTTTTACTATATTGTTTTTACAAAGTTTATATAGTTAATAAGACATGAAATACAAAATAAAAACGACATGTTCCTATTAGCGAGTAATTATTTATTCAAATGTCCCTTTAACAGTTAAATAGACATGAGCATAAATAATCACTCCAATATTAATAACTCTAAATATATAATAACCCCAGAGGACACACATGCAATACGTGTAAACATTTATTTATTAAAACTTTATTGGATAAAATCTAATACAGCGAGAGCAATTAAACTCGATTACGAGAATAATTGTCGTTGCTAATTAGGCTAATTTCTAAATGAAAAACAGACCACATCTCTATGTTGTTGATCACTGTTGTTTGCCATTGTATTTATGTCAGGGATACAGTTTTGTATGTACGTGTTCTACGTTAAGTGTTGCAATTCATTGGTGTATGCTACTGTTGAAGTTGAATATATAAATATGCTGTATGTCTTTGTTGTAAGTGTTGTATGTATGCGTTATATGCTACTGTTCTATACAAGTGGTTTATATCGTCGTGTGACACTGTTGTATATAATCGTTGTATGTCCTTGTATGACGTCGTATATAAGACAATTTTTTATAAGATTGTTGTATACATGTATGTCGTTGTTGTATGACACTCTTATATATGTGTTGTATATCATTGTTGCATGCAAGTGTATGCTACTGCTGTATATACGTGGTGTATGTCAAGCATAAATGCGTTGTATTAATCAAATCACAAAAAAGCAATTTCCATAATTATACTCCTGATCTACATAATATTTCCAATAGTTCAGACAGTGTTTGTAGTTTTAGTATATTTACATTACTAATCATACATAACAATGAGAGAGAAATTTGAAAGGATCTTTTGAAAAGTGAAGTGACAATGAGATCTGGGGAATGGGACAGTGTAAAAATAGTTTTATTTTCAAAATAAGTAGAAATAAATACACGGGTAAAATTATCAAGTTGATATATAGAGGCGTTGCTAGGGGGGGGGAGGGGTGCGGACCGCACTGGATGACACCATTTAGGGGGGGGGGGGGTGACACCAATGTAAAAAATAGCAAAATATATAGAGAAAAATGATAATTCCACTTAATTAAGTGATTAATGATTAATTCAAGTCGAATTGTCTTTTAAGTGGCGCAAAGAGAAAGTTTGAAGGGGGGGGGGTGCAAGTCGTAAATTGAAAGTTTATCCCGGCGCGGGGGGTGACACCATTAAGTGCCGCACCGGGTGACATCCGACCTCGCTACGCCACTGTATATATATATATATATATATATATATATATATATATATATATATATATATATATATATTATATATATATATATATATATATCATGGCTAATAAACAGAAATAAACCATCTTAATATTGTAAACAAAGTACCTAAATTATTTCGATTATTCAAATGCTTGTCTATTTGCATTCAAATAAAACCACAATTCAAACGGTGGTTACATTATTACTGAAGTAATGTAATATAACTCTTCAGTATTGATGGTTTTAAGCACCTGGTGATTTGTAATACTTAATTACTGAAAGTAGGTTCATTAATTATGTGTAAGACTGGCATACATCTGGATGAACGTCACAGAGTAACCAGAGTCACGCCAGAGATCACGTTAGAAATCATACGTGTCACGTCATGCAGTGCGTCATGGGATCTGGACGGACGAAATAATCGTCCAATAATCACGTCGGTCGCTTAAGAAATGGGACGTCAATTTAATCAGAAAACACGTCAAAGTTGGCATCACGTAAAACATCTTTGATATGACGTCCTTAGTAACGTCTTCGATGTTGTGAACGCCACGTTAGCTTATAATACAAAAACCCATCATTCACGTTAAAATTCACGTCACTCACTACGTAAATCACTTCTGCAGTTATGTCGATGCTGCACTAAGTATGTCATTTAGTAAGGACATCATGACTAAAATTCACGATAAGCACCAAGAAAAAAATATCAAAAAATCAAGTTAGTAAGTAAGGAAATCACGTCAAAAACCAACCAGTCACGTGAGGTATCACGCCAGAAATCACGTCGGTAAGCAAGGACATCATGTCGAACATCAGTCACGTGAGGTGTCACGCCAGAAATCACGTATCGAGATTACTGCCTCGCCGATAAAAAAAAATATTGTACAAGACGCCATAAAAAAAACTGGATCAATACCACCATCACACAATGAAACCAGCGTGTACTTTTTATGTTCCATGCCACTTCCTGTTTCCAGGATCGTACCCTAACCCTAAAGCTACCTAAAAAATAGAACCCATTTTAACACATAGGATGAAGATAATAGTAAAAACAAAACAAAAAATATAACCAGAATCTAATTGTAAAAATTTTTGACCTTAACCTTGAGAAAAATATAATCTAATATTAAAAAATAATACATAATAATAATAGTTTAGTGTATATATAAAAACACGGAATTGTATTTAAGAAATGTAAACACAAGCAAAAATAACGTAAACCGAAGAGAAAATACACAGCTAACATGGTCTAAAATTACCTGGCACATATCAATGAAACAACGAAAATCGATACAGCACACTGTTCCTTGATTACAGTCCAGCTTCGATTAAATTTATTTTTTTAGGTAAGAAAATTAGCCACACAGCAACCACACGCAGCCACTGCGCCTGCTTACAGATTTATAAAACTGTGTGTGTGTACTCATCATGCAACATCACGTAACTCCATCGCAGGGAATGAAAGAAAAAAAAAGAGACTTTAAAACAGAAATAACCCACAACACTAGATCGGGTTTCCCCGATAATATTCCATCAACACTTCTCGTCCGACTTCAATAAAACATTTGCTCGTAGACTTTGCGAGCCGGTTGTGTAATGGCGGGGGATACAAAAAAAAACAGTAGTAGAACCCCCTTCAACGAAACTGCTGGCTAGGCTATCTTTGACTCTACATCCATGCTGTGTGTCCGATCTTCCAAGCGGGCGGGCCGCACGGCAGGACACGGCCCCACCCCCACCCCTCCACCACCACCACCACCCCGACAGGCTCGCTCGAAAAATCGAAAGTCCCAAATATTTACCGCACATCTAAATGAGGGCTGGGAGTTCGTGCGTAGGATGGAGTGGAGGAGGAAGGGGGGGGGGGCTTAAAAGTTAAGACATTTACCTCATCAAGACATTGCATTCATGGCCGTGCTGGCTACACGTCGTGATTAAGTTTAGCTGACTGGGATACAAAAGTCATTGATGGTAATTGCCTTGTTACGATGGCTTAATACTAGGCTCAAGTTATGTATATGATGGTGTACTCACGAGTTTCATTGATAAAAAATGTTATGTTTAGAGTTAGAGAAAACAAATATGCATTTTATATACGGCCTATATATATATATATATATATATATATATATATATATATATATATATATATATATATATATATATTTATGATTTGTATATATGTATGTATATATGAATTCGAAAATATATATACATAAATATATATACATATATACACATACAAATATATGCATATATTTCGCCTGGGATATTTTGTCTGAGATAATTTGCCCTGACACCAAATAAACACATAATTATATAAATAAATATAAACTATATAGATGTGTGTGTGTGTGTGTGTGTGTGTGTGTGTGTGTGTGTGTGTGTGTGTTGAGGCTTATTGCATCAAAAACACATTTGGAAACACATTTAACACAGACGTTTTTCACACTTTAAACCCGTTTCATTAGTTTAGCGGTTAATAAATGCTACACATATTTTTAAATAGATAAAATAAATAAAACACAGACACAAGGCTTTATATTCTTCAACAATTTTCCTAATTAGCGTCAATATTTTATTCAACTCTCATCACAACAACATTCCCTCCATCCCCATCCCCCTCCCTATCGTCCAGGCTGAAATCAGATACTTGAAATGTGATATTTATCACATGCTAGCGTTGAGTAAATGATCAGCCTCGGTTAGATCAATGAAATAACGTTCCTGGCATAAACGCTGGGCATTTATTTTACAACAGGGTCTGCTGTGGGATATGATGCATAATTGATTTTATCCCATTAGAGAGATGCACACATACTCGGGAATTAATTTCGTTCAATAACAATTGTTCTGTTGTGTGCGTCTTTGTAATTAAAAAATACAAATGTTGTAATAGAACATCACGCTAATTTAAGGAAATTTAAACAAATAAAGGGGTCGGCGTGTTCGAGTCGGTAAAGCTCATGGTTGCTAAACCGAAAAGGCTCGAGTGTCAAAAATAAAACAACTGCTGCCTTGTAGTTTGTTCTTGGTTGGACAAAGGCTATGGAGGTAAATCCAAAAAGAAAAGCAGACTGAAATCGGAGTCAATGGCCTCAATGGCGCATAACCAGTTGACACGTATCCTTAATTGTGTTAGAGGGGATCCCTTCCAACACTACAATTAAGAAACGAAGAAGAAAAAGAAGAAACAAATAATAATTTCCAAGCAGAGATATTGTTAAAATCTCTACAATCCCATTGAAAATGTAGAAAGTTTAGACTGAAGGACTTTATATGCATTTAGATATACTATTTTATTTTGGAGTATGATGGTATTATGGACAAATTGGTGAAATCTAACGAATACCTGAAGTGAAAAATGAATTATATTTTTAAAAGGTTGTAATGAGAATCTGATAAGTTGTTATAAACACATATTCAGCCTTAACCTGTGAACCAAAAAGGAAACTTGAGTCTTAAACTAACACAAATCCATTTAGGGCTTATTTCCAATTTTAAAATCGCGATACCACAGCCAACCTAGACATCTAACAAAACAGACTTTAAAACAAATGACAAAAGCATGTTCGCTACTTATGATAAAAACGTATTTAGTCATCCATCAAGTTCACAATAATTTAGACCTACTATCCACACTGGTGTGGAAGGAGGAAGGTCGGGTGATAGAGCACGTGCCTGCTAACCCGAAAGTTTGTGATCGAACTGTACGACCTCCCTGAATTCATGTATATATATATATAATGAGCACATGACTCACGTTGGGAAATACTACACTGGCTGGACATACACGTTCTTTAAAACTTCATCCGACACATACGACACTGAGGGGAAAAGAAGATCAACATTGACAGACAACCCATGTCCTCACAGAAGTTGTGTTGGACAGTTGATGGTACACCCACCAAGAAAACAACTAACAAGTGACACACAAGATCAGCAATGATGTAGGATCAAAGACCTTGCCACCAATAGCGATACACAACCGATGATACAATTGAACAATGAGACACACAGACACACCGTAACGACACCCCATACACGCCTAGACACACGCACATACACCACATATAAGCATGGACACACCGTACCAACACCACATACATGGAAAGACACACCGTACCAACACCACATACACAACAACATACCGTACCAAACGTAGAAACACAGAACAACACCACATACAACCGTTGATACAACGAACCAACACCATGTTCCAGCTTAAAACACACACACACACACACACACTCACACTACATATAAACGTAGATACAACATACCAACACCACATCAACCGCAGACTCAACCACCAACACACATTGAAACAAACAACTATCTCCAACTGTCGAACAAGAACAAATCACCAACCCTTCAAACACATACTCAGAAAAACAAACCTCACACATACTTAACAACCACCACCACCATCAGACAACCCGCGGCTTAACCAACCCATCAAGAACAGCCAGCCCCTCAACCAAAAATAAAAAATAAAAAAAACCTACCAGGGGCAAACAACCCACTCCTCAAACTCCCACCCAAGAACAGACAATCCGTCGAATTGTCCACGCATCAAGACCAGACTCACATCAAGCTAAATCAGTGATTACCATATCGATTTTGAACAAGAACCACAAATTAAAATTATTCCTAGCGGCCAAATGGTTCCTTGTGAGTACCGTGCCAGCTGGGATATTTTTTTTACGACATCCTGTGACAAGTATTCTCATTTAGTGTTGAATTAAGAACGTTTTATTCAGTTTCCTTTAATCAAACAGTGCTGTTATCATTAGCCACACTTAAGATTAATAAACAAGGTCGATTTAAGTTAATTATTAAATATTAATTAAACGCAAGTTTGAAAAAAAATGGGTTGGTGTGGCAGGGAGGGAGAACGTAAGTCTGCTAACTCAAAATTGTCCAATTCTGACTCATGATGAGTGAGTCCTTAAAAGGATTACAGACCAATCTATTCATGCACATGCCGTGGTTACAGAAACAGGTGAACTCTACTTTATCTGCCTTAATGACCGCCACTTCTGGATGGATATCTTTAATTTTGTAAGGCTTTTATTAAAAGCACTTACAACCTGTGGCTCCGAATATCTTTCAATATAAACTTAACCCACTTTCCTATGTCCGATTGACCTGAGATTTACCACAGTGGTAGATCATTAATGACAACTCAAGAATATCTAATTTTTTTATCGCATTAGATAGAAATGTAACTATACCTTTATGATGGCATGACTAAAAATAAAAGCCTGGGCGCTCACTTTCGGAGAATACATACATAGGTTTTCGTAGTATAACATAAGACTTATGTTCAGTTAAGTGTCTGGGCTTTTTATCTTTACTCATACATACCAGCATATAACTTTAGTAAGGTTACACTAAACTACATTTTTGTTTGTTAATGCATTTTTTTCATTTGTGATTGTTTTGTGATTGATTTATAAAATAAAAGCCCTTCGTATTTTTGAATAAAATGTAAAGTACCCTTTCGAACCCGATGCTCCATGGGGCAGGTGAAGTAGAGTTACCTAGCTTTGTGTGACCTCGGCATACGAAGGGATAGTGTTGTCATCCCCATGCGCAGTCTCTATTACGTGAGACATGTACCCCTCATAGCTATCTGGACTTAGGGACATTATTTATGCATATACTAGCAGTAGCAGCAAAACCCGTCAGACGACAGGTATTAAAAGAAGAAAAAACAAGAAACGAATGTTTGGATCCTAAAAATAATCGAGTTGTTCTTTCCCCCTGTTCGTCACTCTTCTTGCGTTAGGTATTTCTTCAGTTGTTCCCCTTGGAGATACAGACAGGCTAAATTAGGCCGCTGTTTTCTTCTCCATTGTGAGTCTGGTACCTATTAGAGCTGCATGGATTCAGTAAAGTCCTACAGTTCGTTCACAAACTCTAGACTCTCGTGTTAGCAGGCACGTGCTCTATCACCCGACCTTCCTCGTTCCACGCCACTGTGGATAGTAGGTCTAAAAACAGAGACATTCAAGAGTTCGTTTTCCCATTTCTAAACATCAATAATGTCCTCAGCTGTTGAATCAGCATGCAGCCAGCTTATGGTCTCGTGAAGACCCAATCATCTGCAAGCCCCGTCTCCCATCTAAATTGTCTGTGCGAATCCCCTAGAGAACAACGAACAATCACCTGTGGTATGTCACAGCGTACGGACACGTTAAACTTGCCACTAGCTGGCTTTAATTGGTATTCCTACTTCACTCATTGTATACAGACATAATCATTTGATGTAACATGTGATACGTTATTGTACGACGCTGGATGTTATATAACAGTGATGTAAACATGCGACCATGCGTCATGTTATAATTAATAAACGCGTCATTTTGTCATTTTTACATAGACATAATAACTAGGCATTAAATCAACTGTGCAGAAGATGTATGTGGATTACTTCCCTTTAATATAGATTTACATTTTTAAGAATAAGAAGTTAATAATAAATCATTTTAATTTTGGTTCTTTAAATTTGTTTGCAAGTAGAATGAGTTTGGTGATATACTAAAAGAAGATTGCTGACTTGTGGTCAAGGATTAGATAATACTGCATCTAAATAGCTATCTCGTTATGTTTAGTTGAAATATTTTGGAAATGTTTAGAATTTAGGCTATATCAGTTTTTACAACCAATATACTTTTACACTCTCCATGCTGAGCTAATGTGTCACCATACATAAAATTGAAATCTAAAGCCCTATTGGCAATATACAACATGACAATTTACACATTATTTTATACTGAAACACAAAGTCTAACCATTCTAATCACTTAACGTGACAACATTATAATAATTATTTTTTAACAAAATAAGAACGTAAGATATATTCAGCTCTAAATATGTGAGGCTCTTCATTACATTTCTACTTTCGATCGGAGAACATTCCTAGACTTGTAATATTCCATCTAAGGATTCATACAGACTTCAACTATTCCCTAAAGTAATAAAAAGATAGATGGACTGTTTCACAGCGCTTGGTTATAGCCTTCCCCGCCCCCCGCCCCACCCCCTCCCCCCACACGTCTCGCTCTTCCGGATCAGTAGCTGGAATATCAGAGGCGTAGGCGAGAGAAGAAAAAAAATCAGTGGACTATGTGGTCAACTCACAGGTTGTTATAAGGGGAAATAATCACTTGACTATGTTAACTCACCACTATCCTTATATAAGTAAGGGGAGATAATCACTCTACATTGTTAACAGCAGTCACCATACTAAAAAGGGGAGACAATTTGTATCATCACTGTAAGGAAAGAGGAGATAATATCTCTACTATGTTAAATACAGTCACCACACACCAAATTTTAAAAAAAGGGTGACAACTAATTTATCACGTGAATTTAATTCACAACAATCCATCTTTAAAAAGCAGGGAGACAATTTCTTTTAAATATAACCTCTGAAACGACCTACAAGTCATCCCCGCCACGCCCCAGTGTGATGCGTGAGTACACAACGAACAACCGACTTATTTGCTCTATAGTACAAACACAACCCCCCCACCAGACTCAAGGTCACGGGCGCAGGGCTTTTACCAGCCTCCCGTGTGCTTCATCGATCTGATTTCAATTGCCATTCATGTGGACGATGGAGAAAAAAACAATTCCCGTAAGCTTTTACAAGTTCTTTTTCTAAAAGTTGAGCGCCCACGTCAGAACACGCATTGAATTAGGTAAACGTTTTCAAAATAGATTTCCATCATATACATGAGCTTCTCCGTGAAATACATCATATATATATATATATATATATATATATATATATATATATATATATACATATGCATGTATATATAGGCCTATATATTATGTATATATATAGGCCTATAAATAGACCTATAAATATATATATATATATATATATATATATATATATATATATATAGGCCTATGTATGCATATATATATGTGTGTGTGTCTTTATATGTATAGCGTTACATAAGATATTGTATCATTACTTAAAAACTCACATCGAATAACCTAAAGCATGGGTTCCCAACCTGGGGGTCGCGACCCCCTTGGGGGTCGCGAAGGGCTTTCTGGGGGGTCGCCAACTGGTGGACTAAACTCTAGCAATGAATAAAAAACATAAATATTTAGAAAAAAATTCGGCATTACTAACATCACTGGAAACGGAATAGAGAATAAACAATTTGTACTGTGCAAAGTTGTTCTTAGTCAGGAGTCTATGAAAACTTCCAAACGTCAATTTGAGACGAGTCGTTCGGAACACACCAAAAAAAAGAAGTGTAGTTCTTTCGTCGGCATGAAGTTTGTTGCAAACGTCCGAGACTTGATCGAACAGAACGTTTTCACCAAGAAATCACAGCATTAGTTCAAGCATCATATGAAGTAGTATTAGAAATTGCCAAGCAAAAAACCTCTCACACAAAGGAGAAAATCTCATCAAACCATGTATGCTGAAGATGGTAAAATTAATTCTTGGGGATTCCAGTGCAGTATAGATGCAACAAATATCTCTCTCTAATAATACTATGCAGCGGCTTATGTTAAAAGACAAATTTAGAATGAAATCAAACTTTCACCATTGCTTGATTTTCAAGTTGACGAATCGACAGACGTGAGTTCGTGTTTGCAGTTGCTTGTCTTTGTGAAATATATTCATTCAGATGTTAGCAAATAAGTGTTTTGTGAAGATATCATGGAGAAAATAAATACGTTTTTTTAAACTGGAGGATTAAAATGGGAAAACGGCTGTGGGGCTTGTACGGATGGTGCGTCATGTTTCAGTACGCTGGCCGTCAATAGGAAATGTCAATCGTGTTTTTGAATTGAAAGATGAAATCAAGATGTTCTTGGAAGTGCAAGGAAACAAGACCTTTTGATATACTTTAGCGACATGCTGTGGTTGGAGAGAGTATCATACCTAGCAGATATATTCGAACATCATCATAAGCTTAACCTGGTAAAGGAACGAATATTATCTCTTTTCATGATAATCTCTTGGCATTTTTATCAAAGCTGCAAAATTGGCGAGGAAAAATAAATATTTGAAATACTGCCATGTTTGAGAAACTCTGCAGCGTGGTGTGATAGATAAACATTTTAAAGGATTCTGTGCATCTTGAATCTCTTGACAACGAACTGCAGGGTTATTTTCCCCGAGCTGAAAGAAGAAGAATCTGCATTGTCACCCATTCTCTGCTTTCCTTGATGTTACCAGCATTGCCGATAAATAACAAGATGAATTCTTAAATTTGCAAAATTTAATTGTTAATGCTTGTTAATAGCATGTAATTTTGCTCAACGTATTAAAACAGTTAGCAAGAATAATTCATATTGAAAGTCTACTAGAAAATATTAATTTAGTGCTTATTATTTTCTTTACTAATTTTGACTTGTAAATTATATGGGGGTCGCGGGTCACTTGTGTTTTATGAAAGGGGGTCGCCACTCGAAAAAGGTTGGGAACCACTGACCTAAAGTGATTTTAAAAATAGATTTCAATTTTATAAAAGCACATTCCTATATCCGCTCCCTTACATACATTTCTATTCTAAAACCCGATCTAAGATATTGTATCATTATTTTTTATCTATTCGGCGATCCGGTTATGTTCTTGAATAAAACCGCTGCCCTGCCTCCCCAGCCCCTCCCTGCCCAATTTGAGCTAACTGCTGCATAGAATTATGTCCCATGAAGAATCATAGCTTGAAAAAAAAAGAAAAGGGCCCGGGTTAGTTCCCCTGAGACGGGACGGTCCCGTCATGGAGTCTACAATACTTTTCTTTTTGGTCTGCTTGGATGTATCTCTCTCGTCTTCCAATTATATTTTCTCTCAATCTCTCAAGCGTGTTGCCAGAAATTCAGGGGGGGGGGGAGGTGGGGGTTATTATAGTAGGGATGGGTTGGAAATTTTAAAAAAGGAGTGTGACGTCTGCAACTGTTTATACTTTCAACAACTCTTTTAGAAAATTCAGTTAGAGATGGTATCAGTTGTATCTGTTTAAGCGCCAGTGCAATATTAAATTAAAAGTCAGTAATTACGAATTGCGTAGAAATATAAGTTTTCCTATTTACATATCATATCACATGAAATTCAAACTTTTATGCTGAAATAGAGCCTTACTCTTTCGAATTTTTTATGAACTATTTTCATTTTATTAGATGTAAATGACTTTCAAGTATACATTATGCAGCGTTTTTGACGACTAGTCT